>NC_053437.1:30832641-31076804 GCF_007990345.1 Gossypium hirsutum
TTTTTCCTGAAGAATTGCCGGGTTTACCACCTGTTCGGGAGATAGAGTTTGGTATTGAGCTTGTACCTGGGACTACGCCGATTTCGATAGCTCCGTATCGTTATGGCACCAACTGAGTTAAAAGAGTTGAAAGCTCAGCTGCAAGAATTGACGGATAGAGGTTTCGCTCGGCCAAGTTTCTCACCTTGGGTGCACCAGTATTGTTCGTGAAAAAGAAGGACGGAACCATGAGGTTTGCATTGACTACGCACTGAATAAGTGATAAAGATAATACCCACTACCGCGTATCGATGATTGTTTGATCAACTAAAGGGGGCCTCAGTGTTCTCAAAATAGATTTGAGATCGGGTTATTATCAGTTGCGGATTCGAGATTCAGACGTACCCAAAACTGCTTCAGAACGAGGTACGGTCACTACGAATTCTTAGTGATGCCGTTTGGGCTCACTAATGCCCGGCAGTATTTATGGATTTGATGAATCGGATCTTCAGACCATATTTGGATCGGTTCGTAGTTGTGTTCATTGATGACATCTTGGTCTATTCAAGAGATGAGACCGAACATGCTGAGCACCTGAGACTAGTGTTGCAAATTTACGGGATAAGCAGTTATATGCTAAGTTCAGTAAGTGTGAGTTCTGGTTAAGAGAGGTTAGCTTCTTGGGTCATGTGGTATCCGCGTCGGGTATTCGAGTTGACCCGAACAAAATTTCAGCCATACTTGACTGGAAACCTCCGAGAAATGTTACTGAAGTTCGGAGCTTTTTGGGGCTCGCCGGTTATTACCGACGATTTGTGAAAGGTTTCTCGATGATAGCCACACCAATGACGAAGCTACTTCAAAAGGATTTAAGTTCGAGTGGACGGAGAAATGTCAGAAAAGTTTCGACCAACTGAAAACTCATTTGACTGAAGCTCCAATTTTGGTGCAACCCGAATCGGGTAAAGAGTTTGTCATCTATAGTGACGCATCCCTACTTGGTTGGGTTGCGTATTGATGCAAGAAGGTCGAGTCGTGGCCTATGCGTCGAGACAATTGAAGCCACACGAGAGGAATTATCCGACCCATGATCTCGAACTAGCTGCCATCGTGTTTGCTTTAAAAATATGGCGACATTATCTGTTTGGTGAGAAGTGCCATGTATTTTCGGATCACAAAAGTCTCAAATATTTGATGACTCAACGAGACTTGAATCTGCGACAAAGACGTTGGCTTGAGTTGTTGAAAGATTACGAGCTTGTCATTGATTACCACCCGGGAAAGGCTAACGTGGTTGCGGACGCCTTAAGCCGGAAGTCATTGTTTGCTTTACGAGCGATGAACGTGCATTTGTCTATTCTACCAGACAGTGTGTTAGTATCTGAATTAAAAGCTAAACCATTATTGACTCACCAAATTCGTGAAGCTCAGAAAGTTGATGATGAATTGGTTGCAAAACGGGCTGAGTGTTTTCCGAACGAGGAATCGGAGTTTCAAATTGATGATGATGATTGTTTGAGGTACAGAAATCGTTTGTGTGTTCCAAGGAATTCGGAACTCATTTCGATGATTCTGAACGAAGCCCATTGTAGCCGAATGTCAGTTCACCCGGGGAGTACGAAAATGTACAACGATTTGAAACGTCAATTTTGGTGGCATGGTATGAAACGGGACATCTCTGACTTTGTTTCGAGATGTTTAATATGTCAACAAGTGAAAGCGGAACATCAAGTGCCTTCGGGATTACTCCAGCCGATCATGATACCCGAGTGGAAATGGGATCGAGTCACAATGGACTTTGTGTCCGGACTGCCTTTGTCAGCAAGTAAGAAGGATGCGATATGGGTTATTGTTGATAGACTGACTAAGTCGGCTCATTTCATCCCCGTACGTACGGATTTTTCATTGGAGAAACTAGCTGAATTGTACGTTTATCAAATTGTGAGATTACATGGGGTACCTGTTTCTATCGTGTCGGATAGAGATCCGAGATTCACCTCACGATTTTGGAAGAAATTGCAAGAAGCTCTGGGTACCAAGCTGCATTTTAGCACTGCTTTTCACCCCCAAACCGATGGTCAATCCGAGCGGATAATTCAGATACTTGAGGATATGTTGAGATGTTGCATCCTCGAGTTCAGTAGTTCATGGGAACGGTATTTACCTTTGATTGAATTCGCTTACAACAATAGTTTTCAATCAAGTATTAAGATGGCACCTTACGAGGCTTTGTACGGTCGTAAATGCCGTACACCATTGTTTTGGACCGAGCTCGGTGAAAGCAAAATTTTCGGAGTTGATTTGATTAGAGATGCGGAACAGAAAGTAAAGGTAATCCGTGAAAGTCTGAAGATAGCCACGGATCGTCAGAAATCGTACGCAGATTTGAAACGAAAAGACATCGAGTATCAGGTGGGAGACAAAGTGTTCCTTAAGGTTTCACCTTGGAAAAAGATACTCAGGTTCGGCCGTAAGGGCAAGTTGAGCCCAAGATTCATTGGGCCGTACGAAATCTCCGAAAGAGTTGGCCCGGTTGCGTATAGATTGATTTTGCCCCCGGAGCTTGAAAAGATTCATGACGTCTTTCATGTTTCGATGCTTCGACGCTATCGATCTGATCCATCGCATATAATTAGCCCATCAGAGGTTGAAATTCAAGTCGATATGAGCTATGAAGAAGAACCGATGCGTATCCTAGCTCGTGAGGTGAAAGAGTTGCGAAACAAAAGAGTTCCGCTAGTGAAGGTGTTATGGCTCAAACACGGGATCGAGGAAGCTACTTGGGAGACCGAGAGCTCGATGAAAGAACGATACCCAAACCTATTTACCGGTAAGTTTTTCGGGGATGAAAATTTCTTAAGTGGGGGAGAGTTGTGACAGCCCTAAATTGACCCTAGTCGGGAAGTGGTTTCGGGACCACAAAACCGAGTTAAGAAAATAATTAATTGTTATATTCTATGCTTATTATGTGTGTACATGCATATGTGGAAATTTCATTCCCTAATTTTGCCAATTGTATGAGGAATTATTAATTAGGGATCAACATGAGACATGGTGAAATATGATAGGCTAATTTTAAAGGGCTTATTAGTGCATGTCAACACAAAGGTGGACTTGCATGTCAAATTTGCCCAATTCCCTTATAGTGGCCGGCCAAGATGGATTGATGATGGGCAATTTATTTGTTGAATTAGATTTTATAATAGGAAATTGGGGTATTGGAGACATAAGGAATAATAGAAAGAATGGGAAGAAAACAAAGTCTTAACTTTGTTCTTCTTAGCCGAACCAAGAGGGAGAGAAGGGGGAGCAAACATTCGGCCATTGAAACCTAAGGAAGGTTAGTGAATCAAGTTAGATTTTTTTGAAATTCTAGTTTGTTTTAGGTTACTCATCATGCTACTTACATAGCCCATGCCAAAACTTTGAATTTGGATGGTTGAATTGAACATTCGGTTATGGTAGATAAGGAAGAAATTTGATTTTTATCTTTAAGTTTTGATGAAGAAATTGTTGATGAAAGAAGTTGATCTTGTTAAAAACTATAATTTCTAATACTCATGTGTGTAATAGCCGAACCTAGACCTTGCTTAATGCCTTGAGCAAATGCCGATTTGGTGTTTTAAAATGGATGAATTAGGTGCTTGATTTCCTAAAGGTTCGGCATAGTACATGATATTTTGTTAGTATGCTTTCGAAGAATTTGAGTAGTGTTATGTATAAGTAAGATTATTACGTACGGTCTTGGCGGTATATATGTACAATTGATCAATAGGCATTAAAAGGCTAAATGTGTGAATTTAAGGTATAAGAACCTATAGGTAATTACATAGATAATGTTGGAAATTAATGTAGTGTATTCGGCCATGTAGAGTATATCCTAGAGATATTATGTTTAATTCTCTATAATCGGCTAAATGAGTGATAATGGGTTATAATGTTGAATGGAATTATATGTATAAGTGGTTAGTAAAGTGATTAAACTACCGAATTTAATTAGTAAATGTGTTCTAAGCTTGATGAATTTTGAGATGCGATTGGGAGTAAATTTGTCATGAGCATACTTTGTTAATAATAAATATGATAAATGTATATATATATAGCTGAATGTGATATGTGTGAATTATATGTTAAATCAAGGCTTGGTAAGCTAGCTATTAAGGTGAAATGCTAATGTTAGTATTTGATTTGGTAATAATCTGTTTGGGGACAGCAGCAGTAAGGTGATTTTGGAAAATCGCCATAAATTGTAGGAGTTGAATTAGAAGCTGAGTGAATTATGTCATTAAAGCTTGAAGAGTCTATTTTCTTACAAAAGAAACTATAAAAACAAAAGAGTTACCGATCTTGAGATATTTGAAGTATTGTGGGGCTGAGTCATAATGACTGCTGGATTCCCTGTTCTGTTTTTAGAAAATCATTATAAATTGTACAAAAATGATTATAAGATAAAATTTATATGCTTAGACTCCTTAATGAGTCTAGTTTCTAATGAGATCAAATACAACACATTTTGAATTCTGTAGAGTGAGAAATTGGATTCGTAGTGAAGAGTGGTCAGAATAGTCAAACAGTGAACAGGGGAAACTTTAAGAAAAATCTGGTATTGATTGGCCAAGCCTAAAATTCTGAAAATTTTATGGATGGAAGATATACGAGTCTATATTCAGGGAAAATTAACGGCAAGTGATTTGGAGTTTAGTAGCTCCAGTTATAAGTAATTTAGTAACTACTGCTCAGGAAAATAGCTCGTAGTAAATATGTGATTTTGTTGTAAACATTAATGAAAGTTTGCCGATGAATTATTTATTGATTAATATAAAGCTTGCTATAATCTATGTGTGTGAAAGTCGGATCAATATATATAATATTATTCTGAAAGTAATACTTGAATAGTCGATTAATGACTATTTTAAATTTTGTTGAACTTAAGCTCAAGAGCAAAGGGGAACTAGATCCGATAAAGGGAAGGAAAAAGTAATTGAATAGCCGTTGAAGTCGTTCGACGACATTTGAGGTAAGTCTTCGAGTAATGACCCTACTTGAATTATATTGAAATGAATAGTCATACTATGACGGATAGTCGAATGTGCTTAGAGACTATGTTATAAAGCCAATTGAAATTATGCTCTTTGTGTGCGGCTACTGAGCCGAAATTTGAAAGGTTTAATAAATGTTTTGTGTTTGAGCCTTAGTAACGAAGAAATGAAATGGATGTGTTATGATTATTGATATATGTGTGCATGAGCATTGGAATATATCCGGGCTAAGACCCGAAGGCAATTATGCGAGTTGATATATCCGGGCTAAGACCCGAAGGCAATTATGCGAGTTAATATATCCGGGCTAAGACCCGAAGGCAATTATGCGAGTTGATATATCCGGGCTAAGACCCGAAGGCAATTATGCGAGTTAATATGTCCGGGCTATGACCCGAAGGCAATTATGCGAGATGATATATCCGGGCTAAGACCCGAAGGCAATTATGCAAGTTGATATGTCCGGGTTAAGACCCGAAGGCAAATGTGTTTGCGGTTGTATTCGGTTAAATACCGAAGAAACTTGGGTTTGAATGTGAGCGTTTTGTGCTGTAACTAATTCAATAAATATGCTCGACCAACCCGAACGATAAGGTATGTTGCATGTGCATTGGAAAAGTCGATTCGTTTTAAATAGTATTCGTGCGATCGGCTAACGAATTTTCGGCTTTTAGAAAGGTTGATACTTTGTGTATATATGTTGATGGAGTGTGAAGTAAGTATGATTATGAGAATGTGTGTTAATAAAGTGACTTAGTTAGTTATGTGAATGTAATACTGTAGTCAAAGCCGATTTCATTACTTGAGACTTACTAAGCTTAAAAATGCTTACCCGGTTGCTTTGGCTCTCTGTTTTATAGATTTTGTTCGTTAGCTATCGGATTCGGGATCAGCGAAGTCGAAGTCATCTACACTATCAAGCTCTTTTGGTACTCTTTTAGTTGAACTCTGGATATGGCATGTATAGGACTACCCCCTGTTGTTTAAGTTCTTTTGTGATGTATGTGTGTAAAGCCATGCGAAAATGGCTTGTAGATGTGGAGTATGGCATTAGACCATTTGTGTTTATGTATGTATATATATGGTTTCACGATGTGACTATGGATTGAAATGGAAGTGTTGGGCTAATGATCAGCCATTGGAATGGCTAAATATGATCACATGTGGACCTATGTATGGCAAAACCCTAGTTGGTCCATGGTAACCACAAAATAGGTAAAGTTTATCTTGAAAACAGATTTTGACAGCAACAGTGGTGTAGAATTGAAAAATCACATAAATTCGTAGGAGTGGAATTAAATAGTGAATAAATTATGTAATCGAACCTTGATGAATCTACTTTCATATGGAAGTAACGAAACAATTATAGGAACAGTACAGAAAGAGATATTCGGGTTCTTGTGGAACAGGGCCAGAACAGTTTCTGGATTCACTGTTCCGACTTTGGAAATTCACTATAAATTGACCAGAGATAATTAGGGGTCATACCATATATGTATGGATTCCTCTCTGAGTCTAGTTTCCATAGAAACAAACGGCATTAGTATTGAAGCCCTGTGCAGAGATATATCCCAGTCGTAATGGGAAAAGGTCAGTGTAGTCGACCCCTGTAACATGAGAGACTTTGACTAATAAACTGTACTAATTGGCCCGACCAAAAATTCTAGAAAAAAATATATAGGTGGGGACATGAGTCTAGTTTCAGGGAAAAATCACAAAACTGATTTTCGAGTTGTGAAACTCAAGATATGATTTTTGAAGCGACTAGTACTCAGACTGGGCAGTGTCTGGAAAAATTTTTAAAAGTCTGTCAACACCTCGTATTCGACTCCGGTGACGGTCTCGGGTTCGGGGTGTTACACTTTGCCACATACATGAATTTATTTCAATTATATACTTTTAGTTTAAGATATAAAAGTTTACAAACGTAGCTTTACTATAGAGAAATTTATTTAGTCTTGAAAATAATATTATGACCATACTTAAATACAAATTTGACTATGACCCTAAGGCTCTGCCTCTAGGCTGCCGTGCTATATGCATATTACAACTAAGAAGCATGTTTATCTAAGCATAATGGATTCTGGCCTGGTCCCTCATCAAATTCTCAAATTTCATTTTTACCTGAAGTACATAATAACACACAAGTAAGTTCAAATGAACTTAATTAGTTGTCCATACATTGCATCAGCGTAATGCTAATAAAATGGTACTTCATGATTCTGAATTCATGTTTGGCTTTGTCTCTACCAGGATAGTTCGTCAATCTTACTAGCGTAGTCTTGACATCATACAAATTGACTTAACTTGTACTTGATACATTATCTTGATAACACCATCACTTATTTAATTGTGCATCTTGGAGAACAATTCAGATTGCTTGACAGTCTTGGATCTATCAATGATGACCCAAAAATAGGAGATTACACGTTCAGAATATTTACGGTATTGACCATATAAAACTTCCACTTATGGGATTCCATAGACATATAATCAGGAATATTGATGTGTAAATGTTTTAACGTTGTGGCAGATAATACCCACAGATTCTTTCTTCGATAGTTGCCTTTGCAGACTCTTGTGAAAATATTTCATTGAGAGAGAATTCTTGCGGATTCTAACTTGAAGACTTATGAAAAAAGACCCATAGATAATTCCCATAGCATGTATTGCACCAATAATTACAAATAACTAGATGTGACAGATCTTGATGAATGGTTCTTACTGAGGACTGCTAGTAGTAGCTTGTCCTAATGGACTCGAATTTATAGTATGATCCTTGTGGATTCATATTTTAGACCCAAGTATGTGCATTCATACTTGTGAAACATATCAGCAAATTCATAAAAAAGGCCACCACTACGGATTAATAAAGAAAATAAACTCATACTGATCAGGTAGACGAATCTGGCAGACTATCATATCTTGCATACAACTCACATAAATAGATAGCTTATACCTTTGGATTTGTTCATAGCAATAGGTTACAAGTAAACAAAATCATTCTTGGTGGACTTATAAAAGCATTTCCAATATTTGCGAAAACATAGATGCGGACATATTCATGGATTCACGAGAGCTGCAAATTTAGAAATGTGAATTATCTCACTGACCTCCACTGGATAATGCCATATAGTCGAGTCTGGCGGACCTCCTTAGATCATGCCATATAGTCGAGTCTGGTGGACCTCCTTAGATCATGCCATATAGGCGAGTCTCGTGGACCTCCTTGGATCATGACAGGTAGGTGAGTCTGGCAAATCACCCTAGATCATGCCATGGCCATGGACTTGAATTTCATATATATGACTTAAAGCCTTAGACTCCGCAGAGTCTCTTACTACCCTTAAAGGGCTTTCATAACTATATGCACATATTCTGTACAAACCAGTCGAACCTCTGTAAAGCCAAATACCATTAATATTCATTTTCTGTATAGTTTGCCCGAACCTGTGCAAATATTCCATGTTAAATTGAACGCATACTTATTCCCCAAAAATGTTGAGGTCATTCACCAATATCAGTTTGCATTCACATGCCATACCATAGGCAAAACATGTAACATATTATATTCTTTGCTCCTCATTCCATCTCAACCACACTTTAATAGTCCTCAATTACTCTACATAACCATATATACATGCAATTCATACACAAGCACTCAGCCAATACTATTGTTTAAATACGACATATATTATACCAAGCATTTCATCTATACCACATGGTTAAACTTACAACAAGTAATGCATTTTCATATCTACACACAACATTCATCATGATATATCATTATTCAAACGTAGAATATTTCATCATTTGAAGAACAGAAGTTACCATACCCAATACATGATACTAAAAAAGTAAACATCCATATAAGACCTGAGTTCTAGAACTCACCTAGAAGCTAATGCCAAATCCCTCTACTTAGCTTTTCCCTTGCTACTTGATTCGGCTTAGTCAATGAAACATAACAACCATTTCAGAATTCCAACAAAGACAATTCATCATCATAAGAACCATAATTGTTTGCATGTAGAGGCCATTTAAATGATTATCAATAACCTTACCCAACACAGAACAAAATCAATGGATTAATTGAAATCCTTAACTTTCTTCCCTTTTTTTAAATTCATGAATACAGAAAGGTTAGTAAGCTCACCACCTTGATAAATTTTTAGTTACTTATGCACAAACTTTAGATTCTTTCCTCCATGCAAACCATTCGTTAATATTTCTCTCCTACAAACAGACTAGTGAAGAAGATGAAGAAAGAACAAAAAAATGAAAGAAGAACAGCAGAAAATAACATCTCTCCCTTATCTAATACTCCCGCACTTCTTTCACCAATATCAATTCAACAACCAAGTGTAGACATCCCTAATCATCATGTCTCATACTAAGAGATTTCTGGTTCAAACGTAACAGAACTAAAGGTTGAAATCTAATATTTTATTATCCCATCTGCCAATTGCTCTTATTTACGTTAGAGCCCACCCACATAGAAAGCTTTTCAATTTAGTCCCCAAAGTCACTATTACAATTTAAACTTTGTGTTTTTTGAGTGACATATAACTTTGGGAACAAGTAATTGACACTTACATAACACATGAAGGAGTTACAATTCTATTAGTTGATATTGAATGAAGGTTAACTGATCCAAAAAAATAAAAAGAGGTAACTTAGCGTATAACATCCACACCCGACCTGGTCGCTGGATCCAAATGTGTGATGTCAAATTACGTTGTTGAAGCAACTTAAACAATCTTAATACATATTTATAAATTTAGTTTCCTAATTATCTTTCATATTAAATTAATCATTTATCTTAATCACACACGTATATTCATAATGTCAAAGATTCTAATTCATCAAGTTACAAGGTTATGCAAGGTCAAATCCAGAGTTAGGACTCGAATCCAAACTCAATTATCAAATTTCAATGTTATGTCTCGAGACAGGGAGCTTCAATTATTGAGATAGGCCTCATTTTATTTTGAGAAATTATTTCTTTGATGATAGCATGTCTCAAGATGTTAGAATACATGTCTCGAGACAAAGTCCATCATCTTTAGAGACTTGGTCTCGAGACAAACTACCCTATTTTTTTTAGCTTCTATATTTGGATGTCTTGAGACAAGGGCTTTTTGTCTCAAGATTTGAAAAAAGGAAAAAACAAATTTTACTTTGTTGTGTCCTTGTCTCGAGAAAAGGGCCACTCTATCTCGAGACATACGTCCAATTGTCTAGAGACCATGGCCAATACAACATCTCAATTGGTACATTTTATGCTTAAAGTCTCAAGATATGTTCTTACTATCTCAACACTAAATGGTAAATTTGCCTAAGTTGAACATTCCAAAGGCATTCAGTCATGACCAAAATGTAACACCCCTAACCCCTATCCGTCGCAAAAGCTAGGTTATGGAGCACTACCACAATTATCAAATCATATGAACACATATTTATAAACATTTCATATCATATAATTAAACATATTAAAACCAAGTAAAAACATACATATTGTCCCTTACACGAGCCCTTGAGGCCCTAAATACGCGTTAGAAACAAGTCGGGACTAAATCAGAAGCTCAGAGAATTTTTCAGAAAACATTGAAAATTTTCAACACTACAAAGGTCACACAGCTGTGTGGTAAGGTCGTGTGGGCATTCCAAATAAGGACACACGGTCGTGTCCCAGCCCATGTCCGTGCCCGTGTAACTCACTGACTTGGATCACACGGCCAAGCCACACGCTTGTGTGCTAGGCCGTGTACCCATCAAAGTAACCTCACACACTCGTGTGCCAGGCTGTGTAATAGCAACCCTTTGAAAGCTACAGGGGACACACGGTCGTGTCACTTGATCATGTGTCATACACGACTGAGGGACATGCCCATGCCACTGCCTGTGTAGACGAAAATAGGTCATTTTACAAGTCATTGTTCTCACCCAACTTAGCACATACCTACAACCAAAATTGCGCATATACACAAGCCATAACAATGCATCAAAATCATGCATAAAAAAGTCATATACATATGGTATAATATCATAAAACCAATATGCCCAAAGGTAACTCAAATGACAACATCAAAGCATGTACCTATATAAACCCAAATTGATCAAATGATCAACTAAGGCTTAACAAATTTTATACCATATTGTACCATTTATTTTACCTATCAAAAACATACCAAAAGGTACTAATTATTTCATTCAAGAATTATCACCAAGTAATCATATAACTCACTTATAACTAATGCACCAAATCACCACATTCACATGCTTCATAATGAAACTTACCATATACATATTTGAACTATATTTCCATCATCCATCTTTCAAACATAACAAGCCAAGCATCAACCATTTTAAAGCTAATATTTACATGCTAAAACTATATCTATTACACCACCAAAATACCATAACTTAAGCCAAACCAAATGGCCATTTCAACTTTAAAACACGTGGCCAACATTAGCCAAAATACCTATACATGCCATTAAAGTAAAAATTAAACAAACGAATGTACCAAAAGAGCCGATGGATAGTGTGAAATAGCTCTGACAAGTTTCCAACCCGAACGAGCTTCTGATCCAATATAAAACATGGAAAATAGCACAGATTACGCATTTAAGCTTAGTAAGTTCATATAACTTAAAACATAACTTACCATTTAATCACAAAATAGGTAAGATAAACATAGCACATGCCAACATAACATGGCCAAATGCCTAAGCACATATACACCAACCATGTTAGCCATTTAAATAAATATACAAACCAATAATCATGGACGAGCACAACAATTGATTAAGTTTCATGTACATGTATCATCCAATTCAATTTTCCATATACTATGTAACAACATTTCCATATATTTCATATTTATCCTTGTAATAGTCTGTAATGAACCCTTACCATTTTGTATCATAATAATGCCTATTGAATCATTAGAATACCGTTGGATACCCAGAATAGCTCACACATAATATGCTAACTCATATAACTGTAATCCATCAAATCTTGTACATGTATGCTCATACAAGTTGTGAATGGGTATGCTCATACGAGCTGTGGGTCAAAACATAGCTACACAATGCTACTTACACAAGCTGTGGAGTATCCGCAACACATGCCAGACCTCAGCCATCGGTAGGACGTTCAAGACTAGCACCCGAATCATGTAAACCCTAATGACATGTCATTTGTTCCTACGAATTCCTAAGGTTGAAATGGGGCTCAGTAATAGTCGTACATCGTTGGATATAAAACCGGTATATATGTATAGCAATTCAAAACAAGTATATTTCAATCAAAAGCATATATACACAATTTATTTACACGAACTTACCTTGACGAGTATATGTAGATACGAAGGCGAATAATCTGAGACTTTCTCTTTGCCCCGATCTAAAGTCGTACTAGGTCTGTCTTGATCTATACAGATAAATTAACTCAATTCAATATATATTTCATTCAACTTAACCTAAAATCATATTTTGGAAAATTGCCATTTTGCCCCTATACTTCTAATTTCTTTGCAATTTAGTCCCTAGCTCATAAAAATGGAAATCCATGAAATTCCACCACAACCCTCTATAGTCGAATATCAATTAGGTCCCTAGCAAGCCCTATATTTCATTTATTTCACAATTTCTCCATGTGAAATTTTCTATTTTTCAATTTAATCCCTATTTGACAATTTCACCAAAAATCACTTAACAAAAGTTGTTTATCTATAAAAAAAACTATCTATTTTCCATCATCAAACATCAAAAATCATGTATATTCATTAATGGTAAAACCCTAATAGTTTAACAGTTTCACAAATTAGTCCCTAGCTAGCTAGACTAAGCTACAACGATTTTGAAAGCATAGAAATCAATAAGAACGAGGCAAAACTCACTTACAATGTAAAGAAAAATGCCTAACCAAAACCTTCTCCTTGTTTTATCTATAGTGGCCGGTTCTTAGGTTAAAATGTGAAGAAGAAAGTGTTTTATTTCATCTTTTCTTTAAGTAAATTAACTTATTATACTAATTACAAAATTAACCTTTTAAAACATCACAAATTTCACTTGTACGAAGCCATCACATTCCACTATCTTCATCAATGGTCTAATTACCATATCAAGACTCATTACTTTAAGGTTCTATAGCTATTAAAGACCTTTAGCTACTAGAACTCAACTTTTGCATTTTACGCGATTTAGTCCTTTTTATCAAATTGAACATGTAAACGGTAAAATTTCTTAACAACATCTTTATATTGTATTTCTATCATGCTGTAGGTAATAAAATAATAATAAATTAATTTGTTTGACTTCAGATTTGTGATCTCGAAACCACTGTTCTGATTACACTAAAAACAGGCTACCTATTTAAACACACCTAAACATTACGTCAATTCAAAAATACCCAATGACACATGTAAAACACAATTATACTTCATCAAACCATAGCCTTCAATGCATCAAAGCATAAAAAACTATTTTGCATATTCAAGCCTATAATAACAAGCTTGATTAACTTCCAAATTTGAGGATGGAATTCAACTAAAATACCTTATAAAAAAAATTACCACATACAAAACATAAACAACCTACGTACACGCCATATAACCAAAACACATATATATACATACAAAGAGGTCACAAGATTTTTCCTGAGCTGAGTTGTTTAGTTGGATGATTGAACACTTCTAATCTAAGTACTCTTGTCCGAGACTTGCACATGGAAACAAACATAAGCGTATGTTGGGTATTAAATAGTCAAGTGTTAATATAATTCAAATTCAATACATTAAGATTAGACTAAAGCAAATATACAAATGCTATAACACCCCTATACCTGACCCAATCGCCAAGTCAAGCTAGTAGGATACTATGTTTGTTGTCGAAGCAACTATAATTAATCCAAATGTAACACCCCAAATCCGGTCTAAACGTTATGACCAAATCTGGCGATGTCACATTGTAACACCCCTTACCCGTATTCGATGTTGGAATAGGGTACGAGGCATTACCAGAACACATACACTTATAAACATGTTAAACCGAGTTATAAAATTTCATTCAAATTTAAACTCTTCAAATTTTTAACATGCTTTTATAAATCTTCACGTTATAACTTCAAAATACTATATTTGTAACAAATAGGGCTTCTGAGACCCAATACATACTCATGCAATTCAATACTTCATTTCCATTTCATTTAATTCACGATTCTTATTTTCACGATTCAATTCAATTTCTCAATCCAATATACATTTCAATACCACAATAAGTCATTTAATTCAAATCATATCATTTGTATTTTCCATTTAATTCACGTACAATTCAATTTCATTAAGTTTAATACTAATACATATTTATCGTTTAACTTAACGTCCCCTTTTTGCATCATTTTACACTTCAAGCATGAACCTAGTATTTCATTTCCTTTCCACTCTCATTTCCTATGCATATCACACAAGATATAATCATTACACTAAACCGTAGTCGCAAGCTAGTCTTTTTAAAGACTAACCACATGATAAACCATTTTAATAAAGATTACAAAATTTAAACCTTACCACCCTTTTATGATCACAAGCATATTTTCATCTACACATTTACCATCTCAATGCATAATTTTATAAATTTAATCTGGCGTAATCCAGCCACAACTTGGCCAAAGCCTAAGCAAACACACCAAACATGCTAGGCAAATAAACATATAGTATAAGCATTATAAGCGTGGATAAGCACCACATTTATTTATGTATCAAACTTATCAATATGAGTTAATTCATAAACCATTTCTAACATTGCTACATACCAAATCATATACCAAGTATACCACATACACATACTATGAAACTTTATTTTCTCACATGAACTTTAACTATAACTAATAATGCACAATTATAAACATCATTTCTTTTTAATCATTTATCGATTATAATCGAGCATATGGCCAATTATACACAAATAATTCATATGTTCTTCCAATTTTCCTCCTCCTCCTCTCCATTCCACATCCTTAATGTGTATAACACACTTAAACAACATTAACTACAATTTCACTATTCACTCACATGTATATTCAAAGCTATCTATTTGAGTCAGAGTCACTAAATTATTTTTACCTAGAGATACAGAACTCCAAATTAAGATCTGTAAATTTTCCCTGAAACTAAATTCAAATATCCTCTTCCCATAAAATTTTCAAAATTTTTGGTTTAGCCAAAGAGTATAGTTTATTCTTTAAAGTTTCCTTTATTTCACTACTTGACAGTTCTGACCTCTCTTCACTAAAAAATAATTATCTCATTTTACAGAATTCTGATATTGTTTCTGTTTGTTTCTCCTGAAACTATGTTCATTGAGGATTCTAAACATATAAAATTTATCCCATAATTATTTTTTTACAATTTTTTACAATTTTCCAAAGTCAGAATAGGGGATTCCAAACTCATTCTGCCTCTGTCTAACTAAACTTCAAATATCTCAAAATATATGATCTTTTGCTTGCTCTGTTTCTTTTATGTAAAAATAGACTCATTCAGCTTCAATTTCATATATTATTCAGTCTCTAATTCAATATCCACCATTTTTGGTGATTTTTCAAAGTCACACAACTGTTGCTGTCTAAACTATTTTATTGCTAAATGTACTCTTTCATAATTTCACTTTTTCACTTTCAATCACAACTCAATTCAAAATTCACTTTTTCATTTCTAAGTCAATATTCAATTCAATTACACACCTATATTCATTATTCAATTACACTTAGTCAATTTCCCGATGAACACTTCGGAATAATAACAGATACTTGGTGGATTCAGCACATAGCAACCACCTTATTAATCAATGATGTCTGGTGGAATCAGCAGATAGCAACCACCTTACTAATCAATGATGTTCGATTCACATAGTAGCCTGTACATTGTACTACACGTGTGACCATTATCATCCGATACACGTAGTAGCCTACACATAGTACTACACACGTGATCGAAACTATCCGGTACGCATAATAGCCTACACATAGTACTACACTTGCGACCTATCATTCCGGTACACGTAGTAGCCTACACATAGTACTACACACGTGACCATCACCTTCACTTTTACATAGTGGCCTACACACAATCCGTGCCACACATGTGATCATTTCTGTCACTTCATTCGAATCCCTTTTTATTCCAAAGGTTCATTGGGAATTTTTCACTTTTTCTCACTTTTCTTTTTATCGATCAATTTGAATTTCTCGTCTTCTTGATTTGTAACAATACATTTAACTTATATAACCTTCACACTATTCATTCCAGTCCAAAAATCATACTTTGGCAAAATTACATTTTTGCCCCTAAAGTTTCACAAAATTACAATTTTGCCCCTAGGCTCGTAAAATAATTTGTATTCAATTTCCTTGCATTTTAGGCCTAACTAAACCATTTTCATAACTATAGCAGTCCACAATACTCACTTATTCACACACTTGTTACATATTTTATAACTTTTACAAATTAATCCTTTTAGGCATTTTCATCAAAAATTACTTAGTACAAATCGTTTATCACACTCCAAACATTTATATTCTTCCACGAAACATCAAAATACATGCATATCATTCATGGGTAAAATTTTAAACACAAACCCTAGTTCAAAACAATGGTAAAAATAGGTAAATATTGTTACGAGGATTTCAAAAACGTAACAACCATTAAAAACGGGGATAAAACGGACTTACAATTGAGCTTGGAAGCTTTAAAAACTCTATCCATGGTTTCTCCATGCAATTTTTGGCCTAGGGGTTGAATATGGACAAAAATTGGCTTTTAATTTTGTTTTTAATTCATTTTAATAACTAAATGACCAAAATACCCTTAATGAAAAACTTTGGAAACATGTCTAACCATACCCATTTTTGTCCACCAACTTAACCAATGGTCTAATTACCATATAACGACCTCCAATTTAAAATTTCATAACAATTGGATACCTCTAACATATAGAACTCAACTTTTGCACTTTTTACACTTTAGTCCTTTTGACTAAATTGAGTGCCCAAACGTCAAAATTTTCGAACGAAATTTTCAAGAAATCATTTTGTAAAATTGTAGACCATAAAAATATAATGAAAATAATTTTTTTTCTCGTCAAATTTGTGGTCCCGAAACCACTATTCCGGGTGTTACATTACAGTTATTTTATCATCTCATTCAAGTAATTGGGATTATTATACATTTACAACATTTTTCAACACATATTCGCGTTCTATATGAGCCTACGACAAATCTTTCAATGGTTTAGGATTGATCAAGGACTAAATTGTAAGGTTTCTAAATTTCCAAATCGATGTCGCAACATCAGGGGTGTCACTTTGCAATGTCACTCTCTGATGGCCTTTTCACGACGTGGTATGTTTTTTGTTGCGACGTGCACTCTGTTTTCACGAATTTTTTATAGTTAATTTTTTAACACCCTAAATTCAATAATTATTATAATATCCTTCTAACCTCACTTTATATATAAATTCATTATCACATAACATTTCAATCAAATATTTCATCATAATATCTTATTTAACATATAAATTTTTTGTGCACTTTACCTCTCTTATTTCAATTTTAAATTTCACAAAGTTTACAATTTAGTAATTAGCAGCATGAAAATTAATTATTTACTATAACATCCCTTCAGTATCACTTTGTATTTAACTCACTAATACATAACACTTAATTTAAAATCTTTATCCTATTGTTTCATTCTATACATAAACTTTTGTACACTTTTCAATTTAGTCCCTTGTTCCTTACTTGCATTACACAACATCAACTCACTTTGAAATTTACATTAAATTGATACTTTCACTATACTTTATCTAATTTCAAATTAAATAATAACAAAAATACTTTTAAATTAATCACACAATTTTTAGTATAACAATTTCACATATTTTATACTTATATTCTAATAGTTAAAGTAAAATTCTTAAAGTACTTACCTCTCTTTTGTTAGGAATTCACTATTTTTGCTTTAATTCTCTTCCTTCCTCACTTTAGTCACACCTTTACCTTGTTTCCAACATTTTCATTATTTCTTCTCTTTCTCTACTTCATGAACACATCAAATATATAATAAAAACTCATTCTACAAATAATTTTCTTATATTTCTACTTCAATTAAACATGAATTTTTTAAAAATTCTTGAGTTTATTATCTTGTCTCTTTAATCGCTTCACTTTCTTCTGAACTTTCACCACTTTCAATTCCTTTCTTCCAAGATGATAATCTAACTCTCTAGGATCTCTACTTCACTTTTCCTTTTTGTGACTTTGGAATTTCTCATAAATTTGGGGTAAAAATTGCGAAATTGATAGAAAATAACTAATCTATAAAGAAATCAAAGTTTCTCTCTTCTCTTTTTCCCACTCACATTGAAGGCATGGAGAAATGAAGAACTTTCTTCATTTTTACATTCTTTTATTTTAACTAAAAAGAAATAAAATATCTTAATAAAATATTATTAAAATAATATAAAATAATTTTACCTAATCAAATTTTAACACCTAGCCCATAATTATCATGAGATTTCATGATAATTATCCTATTTCGAAAATGACTATTTTACCCCTCAATGTTTTCTACAATTCCTCCATTGAATCACTATTTTATTTGGTAAAATTGTGATTTAGTCCCTTATATTTATCCTCTTGTTCAATTTAGTCAATGCTTACAAATTTTATGACAAGGACTTTTTGGAGATTTACACTTTTGGTCCTTTAAATTTTTCTAAATTTACACTTTAACCTTTCAACTTTTGAATGTTCATAGTTTGACCCCATCACTTTTCACTTCTTTACAATTTAGTCAATACTTCAAATTTATTTCTCTCTATACACTAGACCTTTCTGTAATAGCCATTTTTTAGTGATATCGAAACAATGATTTTGTGACCATAACTTTGACGAGTAAATTATTATTTTATTATTATTTTAATGTCTACGGGGTTATAGTAAGGTTGTATTAAAATTTTCTTAAGAAATTTTGATATTTGCTTAGTTAATTAAGTAAAAAGGACTAAATCGTAAAAAAGTGTAAAAGTTGAGTTCCAATAATTAAAATGGCTAAAAGACTATGGATATGGAAGTAAATGGAATTAAATGGTAATTATACCATTCATAAGGTTAATATGGTAATTAGGTAATTAAACTTAAATCAAAAGAAAAGAAATAAGGTGTATCATCGTTTATTTTTCACCTAAAAACCTATGTGAAGAGAAAGAACTCCATGGATGAATGCTTGGTTTGGTCAAGCTTTATTTAATTGCATGGTGAGTTTTCAAGCCCCGTTTTTAATGACTTTTATGTTTTTGAGTCAATTTTAGCTTATTCTAGCTAACCCGGGGATCGATTTGTAAAACTGTTAAAGGTTGAGGGTTATGCCATGAATGTTCTTGAATGGTTTTTTATGTTAAATGGTAGATTATGAATCTTTGTTGAAAAATAAACAAGTTTTGTTAAGCGATTTTTGTTGAATGTTCTTGATCGATTTGTACAATACATGTTCTATGGATGATTTCATATATATATATGAACAAGTGTACTAATTTGTAGATTGATGATGTTGTTTAGGCTTATGTCAAGCTTATGGTTATGGTTGATTTTATGCTTATGACTTATACAATGCAAATGGAATGGTAAGTTAAGTTTGGTTTATACGAGCTTGCTAAGCATTAATTTCTTACGTAATTTTTTTCCTATGTTTTATAAATTATCGAAAGTTTAATTTGGTTGAAAGCTTGTCGGAGATCTATCACACTATCCAGAAGTCTTTTTGGTAGTTTTTGAACATTTTGGCCAAGGTTTATAATAACATGTATAGGGTGGCTTATTATGATGTTTTTGATGAACATGTAAAATGATAACTTGATATGTTTGTGCTTGGATGTTTATGGATTGTTGATGAACTTATAATGCTTGCTTAGGTAAGTCATTTTGGTTGTTTATAAGTGTATGTATATATAGCTCTTTCGGTAAGTTTGTAATGGTTTGATAATGGCCATTTATGGTATGTTTGTATGTTTTAGGAGTGGCTAAATGAGGTATGTTTTAATACCTAAATGGTGTAGAATTTTATGTATGAAATTTGGCATTTGAACATTGTCTAGGTAAGTAAAGGTTTGGCTGTTGATTGTGGTGCCTTTTAATGACATATTGGTTAGTTGAATTAGGATCTTGATAATGGCATTTATATGTGTGTTTAGGTGAGGTTTTGGTGCTTTGAAAGTGAGCATAGTTGGTTTAAATGTTCATGCATGAAATGATTTTGAATTGGCTTGAGTTTAGGTAAATTTGGGTCCATACAGCCTGAGACACGGGCATGTGACGTAGCCATGTGAGACACACGGCCTGGCTACACGACTATGTATCATCTGATGAATTCTTAGGTTTCAAGCCAGTGAGTTACACGGCCTAACACACGGCCCAGCACACGGGCGTGTGGGGAAACTCAGAGAGTTACACGGCCTGGCACACTGGCATGTGACCCTACTCAGAGAGTTACATGAGTAAGGACACGTGCTGGGACATTGCTGTGTGTCCCTAGCTCGAAGGTTACATAGGCGTGTGTCTCAGCCGTGTGACCCTTGTTTCTAAATTTTTGTGACTTTTTCCTAAACTTTCCAAATGGTTTGAAATTGGCCCCGATTTGTTTCTAAGATATTTTTAGGGCCTCGAGGGATCGATTTTAGGGACGGTATGAAAGTATATAGTTGGTTTACAATGTGATTGTATTATTGAATGATATAAAGTTTAAATGTTTTCGATTATACAGTAATGCTTCGAAAGCCTAATTCGACGACAGATACGGGTTAGGGATGTTAGACTTTTAATTTCTTTCGGTATTCGACTGCCTGCTCTACTAACACTATTAGTTCCTATTTAATTTCCTCAAAAAATTCAAGCATGTATCTTCTCGTATTAACACTATTCCTGACTTAGGAGGTTTTAAGGATGTTATAAATACAACATCAACTGCATTTACACTATCTTGACTCATCACAAAGTTAACTATGACATAATTCCCAAACTCTCTCATTCAATACTTATTTCAGTACTTCTTAATTTCATATCACAATGTACTCAATAATTCAACATGTCATCTAATATGATTTTCAATACTTACTAATTTCGACCCCTATTAACAGACAATAAGCATTAGAATAGATACTTGGATTTGTATAATGAGTAAGTCCAAGACCCTTTGGGGATTGGGACTACTCAATCTAAATGTTAATATATGTCCACAACTTCTAGGAACTGGGACTACCCAGGACCTTCTGAAAAATGAGGCTCCTCATGACCCTTTGGGAATTCAAGCTAATAAACCATTGATATCGGTGACCCTATGGCATGCCAACTATACCCAGGTTATGTCTAGCATCGCTTAACAGGGCATAATATTCATTATTATCAATTTCACTCATATCAACATGGTGTCAAGAAAAACTACTTGTTTCTACCAAGTACATATGTATATATATATTTATTAAGCACAATCAATGATACATAATTCAAGCAGGCAATCACAATCAAAAAATAATCATCTCATAGTTTTTGGGGAAATATATTGTTACATTGGTATTTATTTCTTATGCGTCTATAATGACTAGTTAATCTACAAATGGATTATAGAAGCACAAACCAAAATAGCTATTCTATGCTTGCCTTTTCTTTTCCCTTCGCCCTTGGCGTTCTGGCGTCGTCTTTCGCTATGTTTGATAATATGGTTTCAAAATGATAACAATTTCTCAATCAAGTACACATATTACAATTAATTAAATATGAATACATTTTATTCATTTTAGTTCTTATAAGTCTTAATTTCCAAAATGCTTGTAACTTTTAATTTGCTTTATCGAATTAAAAACTGATTTAACATTTCTTCACTACTAACCTATACTTTCAATTTATGACATGATTTTCTAACAACTTTTACTTTATTCAATTTAGTCCTAATATCATGGAATTATCCATATAGCCCATTCTCCAAACTAAGTTTAAATCAACATTACCCATTGTGATCTAACATGTTCTCCATTTAATAAATTTCTACAACTATGAAAATTATGGTTTCAATACCTAATTTTACTAGCATTCAACAATGAAAACTTGAATTTATCTTAACAAAATGAAAATCTAAAACATGGGTGTGTTGTATTTGTAGCACTTTAGATCTAGCGGGTTTAAAGTTTTGACGCATATCAGTAAATAGCCTATCTGGCGTAGTGTTATCAACTCAAATGATTATTTTGGAATATACGTGTGGGCGTTTAGTAACCGCCACTTGAGTTAGTAAAAAATTAATTTCCTGATATTCTACTATATTAAGGAAAAGTCTGTGATAAGAGATAAAGGGTAAGTATGGACTGAGAATTCGCCAAAGGTACAGTACACCTGATTTGTTTGGAATACTGTACTAGTTAGATTTTAAGTAACTTGATTAGAAATAAACAAGATACCCAAGCTAGATAATTGTGAATGCAAGGTTTATTAAATTCAAGTTCTGAATTTAATCTAAAATAGACTCAAGCTAAAAATTGTACGCCATTAAGAAGGCAAGTTCTGAAACGTATGACATTTGTTAAATTCCACTAAGTTGAGTCTATTTATATTTGAGAGATGAGTTTTGGAAGAGTTTTTCTTTCTTCTTCATCTTTCTTAAGTTTTATTTCCTGATACCTTCCTCAAGCCTGAATGTATCTTACATCGATGATCTAGAAGTTATGATTCTTTTATGATCAGTGGCTATTTCGCATCAGGGTAAGTATTTCAGTTCTCCATGTTAAGTTCTAAATGAGTAGATTTGTATGTAGTAATTAAATAGTAAGACTGTAAATATAAGGTTTCTGCATGAGATTGTCAACGATTGGTATGATAAGTAATTTGTATGTATGACACTAGTAATAGTGAAATTATGTTTCTAAGTAGTAGTTATTGCTAGTTCAAGATGGATACCTAGATTAGGAGTTTGGAATTGCAATAAGTGAGAATAAGGTGAGTCTCTACACTGACTCTTACATGTGAACAGTACAAGTAAGTAATTTAAATAGTGATTAATTTTGATTATTTAGTGAACGAGTAAAACATAAGAAAGATGTTGCATGTGCAAAGATAATATGTACAAAGTATTTCAGTAACAAGAAGTTGAACGATAAGTATACAGGTAAAGTCCAATATGGAAAGGTAAGAATCAATCAGGTGAGTTTCTACTCTAACCCTTGCATGTACATTGTTCATATCAAAGTATATCTATATGAAAGTGATCAAACTGGAATCTAGACATCATCGATTGTATAGTACGAATATGATACTTATATGACTATAGTAATAAAGTTATGTTTAGATTAAAATATAGGTTAGTTTACTTGAAAAAAGTTCTATTGGATGCATCAAGAGTGATATGAAATGTTGGGTTTGGGATGAGTCTGTGTTTGTAGAGTTGGTAAAATGACTCGAGTCACCACGGTGGTAAGTAAGAAAGTTCATCAAGATAGCAAACTCGAACTTTGATATGAAATTTCAAAGGAAAAAGTCCATGGTCATGGCACACTCTAAAACAATATTGAACAACTTTTATCTAATGGGGTTATCTGCATGTCCCAAGGCAGTGATGGGCAAACCTCACTTGATGTGAATATAGGAAAATTCATATCGTAAACACAACAATCTTGGGGTGCCTAGGTGGTATCTTGTTAGCCTTTGCAGCATATTCAGAAAGGGATGCCTTTGTGGCATATCTTGAATGGATTATTTTTGTAGTGTGCTCTACATGAGACTTTGTGGCATATTCAATATGCTTCTCTGTGTGCTTAGTTAAATAAGTGTGTAACGCCCTAAAAATCCAAGTAATTATTTTTGTGTGTTTGTTGCACAAATATCTGTTTGTTTCAGTGGTTAAGTGTTTTGGGTGTGTTTGGGAGTGTTTGAGAAGTCCTGGGTTCAAGCCTGGACTTGTGCAAAAATTTTGAGAAAAAAACCCTTGCCTATACTTAGTAGGCTTTTAAATTATTGTAGGTAAAAAAAGACGCAAAGTTACCTATGCCAGAGGACTGAGGTTCGAAGCTTGGTGGAGGCAAGGGAGTATTTATTTTGCTGCTGTGCCGTGGGAGGCGTTGTGGTTTGACTGAAACACTGAAGTGGTTGAGAGGAATTCAAATTGAGTGGTTGAGGGGAGGTGTGATCAGATGGAGAGGTTTGAGGAGGGATTTTAGGAGAAAATCAAGGGCTGAGGGGAGAGGGAATGTTGTGGTGAAAGTGGGCTCTGTGGCACTCAAGAATTCTGCTAGAGGGGTGCTACTCATTTTCTTTTTCTTTCTTTCTTCTCGGTTTTTCTTTGTTTGTGTTGTTCCCTCCGCTGAAACCTCTTCTCCCCCTTTTCAGGTTTTTCGTATTGTTATTTTCCTCTCTTTTGCTTGAAGTCGAATGTGGCAAGGGTGTTGCACATTCTTCCACTTCACTTTTTGACAACCTTTCTCTTTGGCCGAATGCACCTTTCTTTTCTTTTCATCCCTTCTTCTCTCCCTCTAGTCTTGTGCTGTCGATTTCCAGTTCTGACCATTGCCAAAACCATTCTTCTTCTGCCGATTGACTTTGGCCCTTTCATTTCGGTAAGTGAGTATAGAACTCGAAGTTTCGACTTTTGAGTTACTGAAGTGGGGTTTGTTTAATTGTTGTTGACAACTTTAAATCGAGGGTGAAGGGCTGTGCTAGTGTCGAATCCTTCCACTATTCGATTCTCTTGCTCTCTTGCAGTAAGCTCTGTAAGTGAATCATTATTTCTTTTTTTTCTGCTTTAAGTGATAACTGATAGCAATTGTATGACAGTTAAGGAAGGATTCAAGGAATTCCCAATCAATAGCTAAAGACTAGGTTCGTGGGAATCACCCTGGTTCAATTGAAGGTTGGTGAGTGCTTGAGCGACTATTCGTGACGAATAGAAACTAGATGTGTAAACCCTGCCCAAAACATAAACCGAAAAAAGCCAGAAATTATGGCAATTGATGCTACACGAGCGTGCGCTCACTCGTGTGGTAAACCGAACGCATAAAATGTGGGCATTAGACTATTGCAGTCACCATGAGTGATTTCATGATCTTAGGTCATTTTGGGCCACGATTGGTTGAAATGGGCTGTGTGGGCCCAATGGGCTTATGGACCCCACACGGGTAAATTACAAGAGATTATGGAGAAAATTGGGCCAAACTGTTTAATTTCATGACCGAGACAAATTTTGGGCTATAAGGGCCACACGAGTGTGTGGGCCAACATGGGCCCGTATTATGGGCCTTGGGCCCAATTTCACTGTTTGACTGTTAAGGTTGCATAGGTTGCCCGAGACACTGTGGACCTACTGATGGGTCAGTAAGTAGACCTAGACTCCAAAATTGATATGAAATGAGTGTTATGCCCCCACGTGGTAAAAGGACTGTTATGCCCTATGTTATAAAATTACTGTATATTTTATGTTATGTATGACTGTATATAAGCATGCCACGATATATATATGTTGCATACATGTATGACATGTTGCATGGGAATGGGATTATTATTATTGGAGGAAGTGTACTGTACCGGCAGCTCTGCTGCAAATACTGCTTAGTGCGGCAACTAGTGCTAATTTTGGAGTGTAGGGATGGGTGGGTGATATTATCCCCACATGGAGTGGAGTGTAGATGCTGGTTGGGTAGGATTTCTGATTGCATGTCTGAGCAGTTATTATCACTATAATGGGCTAAGGCCCACATTGATACTGATACTGTAATGGGCTAAGGCCCAACTGAACTGAACTGTTATTGAATTGGGCTTAGGCCCAGACTGTACTTGCCTAGTGTCTGATTGGCCATTTTACTTATATGGGGTTACACACTCAGTGTTCATAAACTCACTCATCTGTTTATCTTACAGGTAATCCCCAGTCTTAGGGACCAGTGCTGCGAGAGACTCGGAGGTGACTATACAACCGCACCTACTTCTATACTGGATTTTTACTGATAATAATTTAACTTTGGTATTTGTTGTAATAAGGCCTCTTTCAATTGTTAAATTTTAATTTGGGATTTTATTTTTTAAAATCTTACTGATAGTAGTAGGACGCAGATTTTCAAAAGATAAATGCTTTTCAAGACACCATGTTTTCGTAAAATACTGTAAAAGCTTCCGCATCAAACAATGTTATAAATATAGCAACAAACTAATATGTTCAACAAACTACTAAAAACAACTTCAGTTTTCAATAAACGAGAATTAATATAGAACAAGTTTTTTTCAATGAAACTATATTTTCCAAAAAAATACTTCAATGTGATATCGCCAGATACGGCCATAACGTCTAGGCCGTTTGGGTTGTTACATTTAGTGGTGTTAAAGCCAGGTTCAAAACTCGGCTGTGGTTTTTGGGTTTTTTCTAAAACTTGGAATTTTCAAAAAGAACTGTTCTAAACGATTTGGAAGTATTTTGAAATATTTATACTAAATGTGTGTTACACCGAGACTCCGGTGCAGATTCTATAAGTTCGCTAAAACTGTTATCTGTTTAAAACTGAAACTACTATAGATAGACCGTACTAAAACACTTAAGTTAATGTATACTGATACTATAGTAAAATCGATAAACACTAATAGACACTGCGTTCTGCGAAAACAAACTTTGAAATACTGATATTGCTTTCCATAAGATATCTGCTAACCGACACTGGATCGGTAAACTGATGCACAAAAATTTTAAAATAGATAAAACGCAATTCGATAATGAGCAGAATAGGTACTCGCAGATGGGGTACAAGCGGCTATGGTAGAGGCCGTAGAGGCGTTCGAGCTGGGTTCTTGTCGTCTGACCATATACCTAATTTAGAGACTAGTGAGACATCAGCTTCACCTGTGATTGAGACTGGGTCTCCCGATCGAGCAATTGGGGATAACACACTGTCCCAAGCTATGTTACGAATTTTGGAGAGAGTCGTTGGACCCAATACTGGTACTGTGGTTCATGGGTCGATCACAGAGCGACACCAATCTAACGGGGCAGAAATTTTTAAGGGTATTGCTAGAGTTGCCCCTAACGTGGCTAAATATTGGATTGAGGCCATAGAGAGGATCATGGTTGACCTCGACTGTACCCCCGAACAGAAACTAAAAGAAGCTGTGTCATTGTTACGAGACGAAGCCTATCTATGGTGGCTTACAGTTAAATAGGGTACTCAAGCTAACCGATTGACATGAGAATTCTTCAAAACTACTTTCCAACGAAAGTATGTGAGCGCAGGTTATGTAGATGCCCGGAAGAGAGAGTTTCTGAATCTGACTCAGGGGGATAAATCAGTGGCTAAGTATGAAGCTGAATTTTTGCGTTTAAGCCACAATGCACATGGGATGCTGGCAACTGATTATGAGCGGTGTGTTCCGTTCGTAGACAGCCTCAGGGATAGCCTAAAAGTTTTGATAGCTCCACAGAGGGAGTGAGAGTAACACCTCTTACCCAAGACCATTGCCCGAGTCGAGCACGACGCATTATCTGACTTAACTTACTAGCTTAGAGTATAAAAATTTGCTTTTTAAATTAATTCACTCACGTTCATTCAATATGTCCTTAAAAAGGACCCTTGAGACCCTAAAACATGGAACGGAAATGGTTCAGGTCCAAATCGGGAACATTAAAAATTTTCTGAATACTTAAACAAATCAAAATAATTTATTTCATCATTCACAATAAAATTGTCCACTTGCGTAATAGTCACTATTTTAATTATAACTCGAGTTATGAAACTTGAAATTTAGATCCATAATTTTTTCTTGAAACTAGACTCATATATCTTCTTACCATGAAATTTTTAGAATTTTTTATATAGCCAATTAGTACAGTTTATTCTTTAAAGTTTCCCCTATTTCACTGTTCGATAGTTCTGACCCCTCTTCACTAAAAATTAATTATCTCATTGTACAGAATTTGGATAAGGTTTTGTTTATTTCTCCTAAATATAGACTCATTAAGGAATCTAGAAATATAAATTATAACTCATAATTATTTATGTACAATTTTTAATGATTTTCTAAACTTAGAACAAGGGACTTCAAAAACCATTCTAACCCTGTCTCACAAAAATTCAAATATCTCATAATATAAAATTCCTTTGCCTACACTGTTTCTTTCATGTGAAAATAGACTCGATAAAATTTAATTCTATATCTAATTCACTCTCTAATTCCATTTATACTATCCTTGGTGATTTTTCAAAATCACATTAATGCTACTGATCAAAAACTGTTTCATTACAAATTTTTACTCTTTTATAATTTATTTGTATTAACTATCATTTAGGCACACATTACATGAAAAAAAGTTCTTAAATAGCCATTTCAATAGCTATTCATTAGCCATATCATAAGAACACACACAAAATGACTAAGTCCCTATACTTGTCATAACTTAAAACATTTCGAATCATTTCACACCGAGATGGCGAGATGATAGTGTAAAACAATCTCCGACGTCTTTACGATCCCTGAATTGGCTTGGCGATACAATAAAAAAAAGAAGGAAAATAAATAGAGTAAGCGGAAAGCTTAGTAAGTTTACAAGCTAATAAATGACAACATTTATCATAAATAATTGTACTCATGATTTATCATCGAGTATCATGGTCTTCGCTTCTTCTTTACTTACTTTCTTACTTGTATACTTACTTGCTTACTTAAATAACTCATGCTTATAACTTACTTCTCCCTTGCTAAAATTTCTTTCTCAACTGATAACTAAGATATAATTAACTCTTATAACTCACCTGAATTTATTTATTATGTTTTTACCTGAACTTTCATGTAACATAGTCTGTTTACTAGCCCGTTGAACCACTTGGAATACTAAGCATACTTGGGTCTCCTATTTGATAATAACAGGTGAAAGCCATGTCCCAGACATGGTATTACATGGGATGTTTCCTGTATTGCCAATGCCATATCCCAGATATGGTCTTACATGGGAGTTCTCATATCGGTGCCCATGCCATGTCCTAGACATGGTCTTACGGGGGACCACTTATCTCGGTGCCAACGTCATGTCCCAGACATGGTCTTACGTGGGACCTCTCATAACCTCAATAATGCCAATGCCATGTCCCAGACATGGTCTTACATGGGATGTTTCCTGTACTGCCAATGCCATATCCCAAATATGGTCTTACATGAGAGTTCTCATATCGGTGCCCATGCCATGTCCCAGACATTATCTTACGGGGGACCTCTTATCTCAGTGCCAATGTCATGTCCCAGATATGGTCTTACATGGGACCTCTCATAACCTCAATAATGCCAATGCCATGTCCCAGACATAGTCTTACATGGGATCTTATTCCCTTAATGTCATGACATTTGTATCTGATACATTCCTAATATTTTAAATGGACTTTTAACACTGATTCTCTATCATCTCATACTTGAGTCAACATTAAATAATTTCATAAAATAAGTAAATAATTGCTTGAAAATAACAACATTAATAATAATTATTGAAATATTGCATTTATTTACCGTAAACTTACCTCGGTACAAAATACGATCAAATCTAGCAACTTAGTCCTCAACCTTTTTCTTTCCCCGATCTAACTCCAGATTTCGTTCTTCTTTATCTATAATAGAAAATTTAGCTTATTTAATACTCACATTCATCAAAATAGTCCTTGACTTAAAATTTGCAAAATTATGATTTCGCCCCTAAACTTTTGCATATTTACACTTTTTTCCCCAAAGCTCAGAAATTAAACTTCATTCCTTATTCTTATGTTTTATGACATGTTGAACATTTTTCCCTTCTATGGCTACATCAAATTCCCACTCTAACATTTACTAATGAACATTTGGTATTTTTACCATTTATGTCATTTTACTCGTTTTCACTTAAAATCGCCTAGCAAAAGTTGTTTAACATAATTTCAAGCTTCATATTCTACTATAAAACATCAAAATAAACACATTTCACCTCTGGGTATTTTTCCAAATATGAACCCTAACATGAATTAATGGTAGAATAAGTTAAACCGAGCTACGAGGACTCTAAAAACAATAAAAACGGGGCAAAGATGGACTTACTATGAAGCTTGGAAGCTTGAAAACCCTAACCATGGCTTCTCCCTTGCTATATTCGGCCATATGGAGAAGATGGACCAGAAATTTGGCTTTTATTTTGTCTTTTAGTCCATTTAATAACCAATTTACCAAAATGCCCCTAACTTAAAAATATCCTACTTCACTTTTCTCTTGTCCATTTTTGTCCACAATTTAACCAATGGTCTAATTACCATTTAAAGCCCTCCAATTTAAAATTTCATAACAATTGGATACCTTTATCTTCTAGAACTCAAGTTTTGCATTTTTTACAATTTAGTCCTTTTGACTAAATTGAGTGCCCAAACGTCGTAATTTTGAATGAAATTTTCACAAAATCATTTCATGAAATTTTAGACCATGAGAATATAATAAAAATAAAATTTCTCACGTCGAATTTGTGGTCCCGAAACCACTGTACCGACTAGGCCTAAAATCGGGATGTTACAGCGAGATTTTGCCACACTGGTGGACAAGGCGAAGATTGCCAAGAAGGTGAAGCATACTGAGTGTCTTAAAAGAGAAGAGCTTAGGAATAAGAAGGATTCAGAACCCTCGAGTTCCACTTAGAGGCCGAAGAAAAAGGCCAAAGTGGATGGGCTGGTCAGAGTTGGGGCCCCTATTGCTGCTACTGGACCGCAAACATGTGTTGATTGTGGTAGATGCCATCAAGGTGAGTGCTAGAAAAGGATTAGGGCATGTTTGAGGTGCAGATTATTAGAGCACCGTATCAAAGACTGTCCACGGAGGCCCGAGCAAATGCAAGCTATAGGTCGAGGTACTGTTCAACTACCGAGAGGTGTTCAGAAGCCACTGAGAGGCCGTGGTCAGGACAGAGATGGAAATGGTATGGGTCATGGTCGTGGAGCACCGGGAAGAGGTGCTGGTCATACTAAGGTGAGGCAGCCAACTCTGGTTTATGCTGCACTTCGCTGAGAGGATGGAAATGCCTTAGATGTTATTACTGGTATGTTCTTTATCTATAATGTACCTTATACTGCACTGATTGATGTTGGGTCTATGCATTCATATATAGCATGCTCGGTGTCTGACACTTTGGGTATAATCGTTGAAACCACTGCGAACAAATTGTTCAGAGATATACCGTTGGAGGTTCAAGGAACCATCTTTTTGGCAGACTTGATGGAACTCCCTTTTGGAGAATTCAACCTAATACTGGGCATGGACTGGCTGGTAAAGTAGCAAGTGAATTTGGAATGTGCTACTAAACGGGTGGTACTGAAAACTATGGAGGAGGATGAGGTGGTGCTAATAGGGGAGCGTCAGAATTATCTGTCAAATGTGATTTCTGTCTTGAGGGCCGAGAAGTTGGTTCGTAAGGGTTGTGAGGCGTATGTAGCCTACATCAATGGTGTTGATTTTGAGGCCCCGTTTGTTAACGATATCAAAACAGTGAAGGATTTTTCGGATGTTTTCCCCGATGAACTACCTCGATTACCTCCAAACCGTGAAGTTAAATTTGGGATTGAGCTCCTACCGGGTACAGCTTTGACTTCCATCGCTCTCTATAGAATAACACCGAAGGAGCTAGTAAAGCTTAAGGCTCAGATTCAAAAGTTACTGGATCGAGGGTTCATTCGCCCTAGTGTGTCTCCATAGGGAGCACCGATTTTATTTGTAAAAAAGAATGATGAATCCATGTGTATGTGTATTGACTACCGATAATTGAATAAATTGACTATTAAGAACAAGTGCCCTCTGCCGAGGATTGATGATTTATTCGACCAGTTTCGAGGAGCTTTTGTCTTCTCTAATATTGATCTCCGATCGGGGATTCATCAACTGAGAGTGAAAGAGGCTGCTGTTCACAAGACAATGTTTAGGACTCGTTATTGTCATTATGAGTTCCTTGTGATGCTGTTTGGACTAAGAATGCACCAGCGGCTTTTATGGATCTGATGAACCGAGAATTTCCAACCTTATTTGGATCGGTTTGAAATGGTTTTTATAGATGACATCTTACTGTATTCGAGAACTGAGGGTGAACATGACGCACATCTCCGAGTTGTTCTGTAGATTCTGAAGGAGAAACAATTATACGCCAAGTTCAGCAATTGTAAATTTTGGCTACGAAAGGTAACATTTCTTGGCCATGTGGTATCTACTGAAGGGATTAAAGTCAATCCTCAGAAAATTGAAGTTGTTCTAGATTGGAAGCCACCTAAGACAGTATTTGAGATTTGAAGTTTTTTGGGTCTGGCAGGGTATTATAGACGTTTTGTTGAGGGTTTTTCATTGATTACTGCACCTCTGACTAAACTGTTGCATAAAGGGGTACCGTTTGTCTAGACTGGTAAGCAGCAAGAGAGTTTTGAGAAACATAAGAAGGTTCTGATGGAGGCCCCTGTCTTAATACAGTTAGAGTCTAGGAAAAAATTCACTATCTACAGCGATGCATCACATGTCAGTTTGGGATGTGTGTTGATGCAAGAGGGTAAACTAGTGGCATATGCGTTTTGACAACTTAAGTCTCATAAGGCAATCTATTTGACGCATGACTTGGAGTTGGTCGCAGTGGTATTCGCATTGAAAATCTTGAGGCATTACCTATACGGTGAAAAGTGTATCATTCACACAGATCACAAGAGCCTCAAATACCTCCTCACTTAGAAAGAGCTAAATTTTAGGTAGCGTCGATGGATTGAGCTGCTTAAGGATTATGACTGATCGATTGAATACCATCCTAGTAGGGCTAATGTGGTGGCTGACGCACTAAGCCGTAGGGCTATGTCAGATCTGAGGGCGATGTTTGCTCGTCTCAGCTTGTGTGATGATGGCAGTTTGTTGGCTGAGTTGCAAGTGAAACCATCGTGGATTGAACAGATTAAGGTAAACAGTTGGAGGATGGGTCTTTGGGCCTTCAATTCTGACAAATTGAAAGTGGGGAAACCTTAAATTTTGGACTGAATAGCGAAGGCATACTGTGCTTCCATTGGAGAGTCTGTGTACCAAGGGATAATGATTTGAGGCAGTTTACACTATGGAAGGCGCATAGTAGTCCTTATGCTATGCATCTCGGCGGGAATAAAATGTATTGAGACCTTCGTGAGTTATATTGGTGGCCTAGTCTTAAGCGTGAAGTTACTAATTTTGTAAGTAAGTGTCTAACTTGCCAGCAAGTGAAGGCTGAACATCAATTACCTTCAAAGTTGCTTCAGCCAGTTAAAATTCCACTTTGGAAGTGGGAGAGAGTAACTATGGACTTCGTTAGTGGGCTGCCCCTAATGCCTACTAAGAAGGATACGGTATGGGTTGTAGTGGATCGGTTGACTAAGTCAGCCCATTTCATACCAGTTCGTACTGATTACTCTTTGCAGAAGCTGGCTAAACTATATGTGGCTAAAATAGTGAGACACTATGGGGTGCCGGTTTCCATAATATCAAATAGAGATTCTCATTTCACGTCTCGATTCTGGAAGAAGTTACACGAGGCTTTGGGTACAAGACTGGACTTTTGTACTGCGTTTCACCCCCAGACAGATGGTCAATCGAAAAGGGTGATTCAAATACTAGAAGATATGTTAAGGTGTTGTGTAATTGATTTCTGAGGCTCTTGGGAAGACTATTTGCCTTTGGCAGAGTTTGCTTATAACAATAGTTACCAGTCTAGCATACAGATGGCACCTTACGAGGCATTATATGGTCGTATGTTTCGTACTCTTTCGTGTTGTTCTGAGTTGGGCGAGCGGCGTGTTCTGGGCCCTGAATTGGTTTCTAATACTAAGGATAAAGTTAGATTAATTCGGGATCGACTGAAGGCGGCATCTAACAAACAGAAGTCGTATGCAAATTGGAAGTGCAAGGAGATTGAGTATTCTGTGGGGGACTTCATCTTTCTTAAGGTCTCGCCATGGAAGAAGGTACTAAGATTTGGGAGGAAGGGCAAGTTGAGCCCTAGGTTTATTGGGACTTATCGTATATTGAAACGTGTTGGACTGATTTCCTACCAACTTGAGTTACCTCCAGAGTTGGATTGGATTCATGATGTATTCCACGTCTCTATGCTGAGGCATTATCGCTCTGATCCCACACACATGATTTTGACTAAGGAGATTGAGGTTAGATCGGGCCTGACTTTTGAGGAGGAACTAGTTCAGATTGTAGATCGTGATGTGAAAATTCTGAGGAAAAAGTCTATTCCACTAGTTAAGGTGCTTTGGCGCAATCACAATACCATGCTTTTAAGAAAATTCTGAGGAGGCCACACTGGAACCCGAAGAGGCGATGCAACAACAATACCCTCATCCGGTTTGATCAGGTAAATTTTGAGGCCGAAATTTTCTTTTAGGGGGTAGAGTTGTAACTCCCCAAAAATCTAAGTAATTATTTTTGTGTGTTTGTTGCACAAATATCTATTTGTTTCAATGGTTAAGAGTTGTGGGTGTGTTTGAGAGTGTCTGAGAAGTCCTAGGTTCAAGCCTAGACTTGTGCAAAAAGATTTATTTTTAAGGAAAGAACCCTTGCCTATAGTTAGTAGGCCTTTAAATTATTGTAGGTAAAACAAGACGCAAAAAGCCTACTAGTCTAGGGGGTAAGTGGCGTGTTACCTATGCCAGAGGACTAAGGTTCGAAGCTTGGTGGAGGCGAGTATTTATTTTACTGCTATGCCGTAGGAAGTGTTATGGTTTAACTGAAACACTGAAGTGGTTGAGAGGAATTCAAATTGAGTGGTTGAGGGGAAAGGTGATCAGATAGAGAGGTTTGAGGAGGGATTTTAGGAGAAAATCAAAGGCTGAGGGGAGAGGGAATGTTCTGTCAAAAGTGGACTCTGTAGCACTCAAGAATTTGGCTAGAAGGGTGCTTTTCATCTTTTTCTTTCTTTCTTCTTGATGTTGCTTTGTTTATGTTGTTCCCTCTGTCAAAACCTCTTCTCCTCATCTTTGGGTTTTTCATATCGTTGTTTTCCTCTATTTTGCTTGAAGTCGAATCTGGTAAGGGTGTTGCACATTCTTCCGTTTCATTTTTTGACAACCTTTCTCTTTAATCGAATGCACCTTTCTTTTCTTTCCATCTCCTCTTCTCTCCCTCTTGTGTTGTGTTGTCGATTTCCAGTTCTGACCACTGTCGAAACCATTCTTCTTCTTCTTCTTCTGCCGATTGACTTTCCTCCTTTCTTTTCGGTAAGTGAGCATAGCACTCGAAGTTTCGACTTTTGAGTTACTGAAGTGGGGTTTGTTTAACTGTTATTGACAGCTTTAAATCGAGGGTGAGGGGCTGTGCTAGTATCGAATCCTTCCACTATTCGATTCTCTTGCTTTCTTCGGTAAGTTCTATAAGCGAATCATTATTTCTTTCTTCTTTTGCCTTAAGTGATAACTGATACCAATTGTATGGCAGTTAAGGAAGGAGTCAAGGAATTCCCAATCAATCGCTAAAGACTAGATTCGTGGGAATCACCATGGTTCGATAGAAGGTTGGTGAGTGCTTGAGCGACTATTCGTGACGAATAGAAATAACATGTGTAAACCCTACCCAAAACGTAAACGAACAAACGCCGAAAATTATGGCAATTGACGCTACACAAGCATGCTCTCACTCGTGTGGTAAACCGAACGCATAAAATGTGGGCATTAGACTGTTGCGGTCACCATGAGTGATTTCGTGGTCTTAGGTCGTTTTGGGCTAGAATGGGCCAAAATGGACTGTATGGGCCCAACGGGCTGTATGGGCCCAACGGGCTTATGGACCCCACACAGGTAAACCGAACGAGCATGTGGAGAAAATTTAGCCAAACCGTGTAATTTCATGACTGAGACCAATTTTGGGCTATGAGGGCCACACGAGTGTGTAGGCCTACATGTGCCCGTATTATGGGCCTTGGGCCCAATTTCAACGTTTAACTGTTAAGGTTGCGTGGGTTACCCGAGACACTGTGGACCTACTGATGGGTCGGTAAGTAGACCTAGACTCCCAAACTGATATAAAATGAATGTTATGCCCCCACATGGTAAAATGACTGTTTTGCCCTATGTTATAAAATGATTGTATGTTTTATGTTATGTATGACTGTATATAAGCATGCCACTATATATATGTTGCATAAATGTATCATATGTTGCATAGGAATGGGATTATTATGATTGGAGGAAGTGTATTGTACTGGTAGCTCTGCTACAAATACTGTTTAGTGCCGTAACCGGTACTAATTTTGGAGTGTAGGGATGGGTGGGTAATATTATCCCCACATGGAGTGCTGGGCTGGACGGAGTGGAGTGTAGAGGCTAGTTGGGTAGGATTTCTGATTGTATGTCTGAACTGTTATTGTCACTGTAATGGGCTAAGGCCCACACTGATACGGAACTATTATTGAATTGGGCTTAGGCCCAGACTGTACTTGCCTAGGGCCTGATTGGCCATTTGGCTTATATGGGGTTACACACTGAGTGTTTGTAAACTCACTCTTCTGTTTATCTTACAGGTAATCCCTAGTTTTAAGGACTGGCGCTGCGAGAGACTCAGAGGTGACCACACAACCGCACTTACTTCTATACTAGATTTTTACTAATAATAATTTAACTTGTGTATTTGTTGTAATAAGGCCTCTTTAAATTGTTAACTTTTAATTTGGGATTTTATTTTTTAAAATCTTACTGATAGTAGTAGGAAGCGGATTTTCAAAAGACGAATGCTTTTCAAGACACCACGTTTTCATAAAATATTGAAAAAGCTTTTGTATCAAACAATGTTTTAAATATAGCAACAAACTAATATGATCAACACACTGCTAAAAACAACTTGAGTTTTCAATAAACGAGAAATAATATAGAACGGGTTTTTTTTCAATGAAACTATATTTTCGAAAAAAACACTTTAATGTGATATCGCCAGATACGACCATAACGTCTAGGTTGGTTTTGGGGTGTTACATAGTGTGTTATAAATTATCCGTCGATCATATGTTCAACATTATACATGGTTAAGATATGAATGAAATTTAATGGATCGAACAGACACTAAGTTGAAATGGTATAATAGTGGAAAGATGTTTTGAATAAAAATATGAATCTGAATGTCCGAAGAAAGTTTTCACAAATTGCGTAGGTGTTCATTTATGAATTGTGGTTGTGTACATTAGTTTTGGGTTAAGTATATGTATGAAGTGATATTCTTGTTGCATTGGTCTTCAAAAGATAATTTGTATAGACTTATGAATAATAAGAGTGAAGAAAATTTGTGAATAATTGAAGTCATCAATTGAATACATAAATGGGTATAGATCAAGGCTTGGTAATTAGAGTGTTTACAGAAAGGAAAGATTGAGTTTAGGGAAAGTATTTCTCAGAAGCAAAACCATGTGACTAAGACTGAGAAGATTGCTATGATGAACTATCATATACTTTATCTAAGTATCAACTATGGTAAATGATGTTCTCTCACTAAGTTCTTATGAACTTATTCGTGATAAATGCTTTGTTACAGGTTTGAGTATTGTAAGACTGAGCCAGAATGGACTATGCCAAGATTATGCCAAGAATAGAGGCGTATCGAGTTATTATGCATACAGTACTATGGTCGTGTTGTATAGTATTTTGTGTTATTGTTGTTGTCTTTAAAAGTCTGTTTCTTAGGGTATTTTTGTAAAGTAAGGGAATTGTATGGAAAAGCTTTGTAATAAATTATTTTAGGTACTATCACGCATTTGTTTTTTTATTATTTGTGTCTTCGAATGATTGAGAGATAATGTTGTAATTCAGTAAAAGTTTCTTAATAGATTAGAGTTGTTAAATGTTGTGTGTGGTAACACCTGAAATGAACCAGATTGGGTTTGGGGTGTTACAACTTGGTATCAGAGTCTGGTTTAACCGGTTCTCAGACAGATAATATTGAAAGAAGCCTTGTATGAATAATACGCGAAGCCTGGCTTAGCCCCTTAGGTATGTTAACCTTAAGATTGGGATGATGAATATTTGTTATGTTAGTTGGTAAGGTACTTTCGTGATAAGTAAAACAGTAATAAATGGAAAGGAATTAGTTTATTAGTAAAGATAAAAAGATATTACATTGTTTCAAAAACAATAAAATGAAGGTAAAATAATAAAAAAAGCTATTTCTATTCCTTAGTGTGTTGATCAATGGGATTGGCGGGACCTCTTCTACTGTAGGAACCTCTTCTACTAGAGGGATTTCCTCTGTTAATTCCACATCCTCGGGAGCTTGTTCTAAGTCAATTGATCCTTTTGAATTTTCTTCATCCTTTCTTTTGGGTATAGTATGAGTGAAGAAACCATCTGTTTGTTTCCATTTTCTTTGGAATTCTTCCCACTCTTTACCCTAAGGATTATAAACATTGAAACTCAGTGACAGTAAAGATGTTCTTTAGAAAATTGAAGTCTACCTGACTTAAGTTCATTAGGCTAGCGACTACTTAAGTATGAAGAACCAGATTCGATTTTAACTCAAGCAGGGCCTTAGTCAAGTTTCTTTTGGTATCTTCTTGATATTTCTTAAAGGCCTCCTCACTCAATTGGCGAAGACTATCTAATTTAGCCTTATGACATAGCTTTTGAACCTTAAGTTCCTCCTTTAAAGAAAATTCACCCTCCTATAATGATTTAACCCTTTTTTCCAACTGTATGCACTAGGTCTCTGTGTCTTTACAGTTGATCTTCTAGGCCATAATACAAGAATCGAGATGCTCAAGTATATTATTTTGAGCTTGTTCGTTGTGGCTTAGCTGATCTATCTGCTGATTACTAGCTTTAATGGTCTCCTCTAAGTTGGCAACTTAGGCCTTATCGTGATTATTAATTTCTTGGAGGATTCCACGCCACATTCCATATTCTACAAATATATCCTATGCAAACTTAGCCATTTGTGAAAGAGGAGACAAATTTGGTTTGGATGAAAAGTAATATCGGAGAGAATCTTTCAACTGAGGAGGTATCATACTGTATTGACTTTGGAAGATGGAATTCACAGAAATAGAGGATAGCTCTGGTGTATATAAATCACACAGGAATAAATTATTTATCCCTATAGTTGGAAATTATTAAGGTTGTGAACTAGGTGGAACCAGTGGTTGTTCAAATGATAATGTTTCCATGGGGACCTCAACCAGTGGAGGGTTAACATTCTGAACTAGGGAGTCCATGGGTTGGGCGGACACCATGAGAACTACAACAACTGAAAGAAGTGTTAGGACTATAGGAGAAGAAATTTTTGGTGTTGGGAGTCCCTTCTTAAGCATAAGCAACTTGAGTTGTCGACATTCACCCTTATCAGATTCTTGAGTGTCCTAATTCACTTTAGGTCTCTTCTGAAACTTCCTAATTGTTGACTGCTTTGGAAGAGCAGTGATGTCCATATCGGGTGCTTGGTTGGGTGTGGTATGAGATTTTGAAATTGTCCTTGCATTATTAATATGAGTATTAGCCTCGCTTGAAGAAAAAAAGAATGAAGAATACCAAGAGTGATAATCCAGTTGTGAGAACGAATCCTCTAGACTTCATAGAAATAAAAAGTAGGTTCTCTTACTCGTTTGGCCAGAATATGTGCTAGATTATTGGTGCCATTAAATGGTCAAGCACATTATAGTTACCTAACCAACTAATACGGTCAATATTCCCCTGACCATTAGGGCTTTGATTTTGAAAATTGTACTGGAAAACATTCCTGACTATAACTAACTCCACTAGTTTAAGTGACCGCCCCCTAATCAGATGTTTAATTTGTTTCTTAGTAACTTTGGAATCAATAGTTGATTGTGGGCACAAAAGGACTCTTGAGGAATATACCAACAAGTGGGAAAACCAAAACCACGTTCAAGTTTGCAAATTACTATTATGAACTTTTCCTTCTTCCAATGCAAAATAGAAATACTATTTTGAATGATTGGATAATAGCCTTGTAAAATACTAAAGTGGTCATTTCCAGTAACAACCCCTCGCCTAGTAATCTTTATTTGGTAAAATCTCTTAAAAACTTCCAAGAGTGGTGGTTCATTGCGCATGCAACAATCGATGAAGTAGGCTATCAGAGTCAACCAGGACAAGGCTAATAGTTGTCTTGGTGCGATGCCATACTCCATTAAAACTGAGCAAAAGAATGGATGCAGAGGTAAGTGAAAGCCAGCTTCTAGTAAAACCAGTGGAAGGGTGAAACCTTGGGTATTGTCACTTAAATGACACCTGGGTGTTCATCTGAAATCATAGGCAAAATTAGGGTGTCGAATGCCTCAAGCTCTTAAATATTTATGTATTTTTTATTGAGTAGTACTACATTCATATGAAGGAGTTGATATGCATGGAGGAGTATTATCGAAACCTTGAGGTCTAAAAGAGAAGGGATTTCTAGGAGTAGTATTTTGATTACCTTAGCTTCGGCCTCCACCTATAGTGTTTGTTCCAGACATCTTTATATGTAAATAGGAAAAAGAAAGAAAGTGAAGAAAAGAAAAGAAAAGATTACCTTTAAAAAATCTGGGATTGAAGACGATAAAGATAGAAAGTTTGAGCAGAAAAGAAATTAAGGATTCGAAAGATTTAGCAAAAGTGTTCATGAAAATGTTTGAGTCTCTGTTTATTAGAAGTAAACTTGTGCAAGAAGCTTGTTCTGTGAAAACTATTTCGGTTCTCTAATGGGAGTTTGATATTTGTAAAAAATGTAAGAGTGTAATGTTAGAATTTAGGTGATTAACCACCAAAGTTCTAATTTTGTCCAAAGAAGTAGATTGATGACATTCTTTTGATAAGGATCTCCAGAATGTATGTCCCTGAAAAAATGAAGTTGTATTGAATAAATTATGGAATTCACCCAACTCATTGTGCGCGCCTGGCGTATCCAGACAGTGATCAGATATACGTTGTATTTCTCCAAAGTTAGAAATTTTCATGACGAAGTTTTGTTAAGGGGAGGAGAGTTGTAGCACCCCAAATCTGACGGGTCTAAAGTTTTGGCGTATAAGAGTAAATAGTCTCTCTAGCGTAGTGTTTTTCGTCCAAATGATTATTTTTGCATATACATGTGGGCGTGTAGTAACCGCCATTTGAGTAAGTAAAAATTTCATTTTCTAATATTCTGCTATATTAAGGATTCATGTTAAGAGATAAAGGGTAAGTATGGAATGAGTATTTGCCAAAGGTAGAATAAACCTGATTTGTCTAGAATATAGTACTAGTTAGATTTTAAGTAACTTGGTTAAAAATAAAGACCAATTTTGCCCAGTCTCGCCGAGTCTTGACTTCTTGGTTCCTTTCTTCTTCAAGTAGCATCATTCTAGTCCACTGCATCTTATTGCTTTGATCCACTTCACGGTATCTTTAGAGAGATATGACTTCAATCTACTCTGCTGTAACTCCATGGGGATGAGATTTGCGGTTTTAGTCTGCTCCACTACAACTTCAGAGAGATAAGACTTGTATCTTCAACCTGCTCCACTACAACTTCAGGGAGATAAGACTTGTATCTTCAACCTGCTCTATTGCAACTTCAGGGAGATAAGGCTTGTATCTTCAACCTACTCCACTGTAACATCAGGGAGATAAGGTTTGATATGATAAGATCTAATTCGACCTACTGCAATTTCAGAGGTATAAGATTCATCGTTTTAATCCGCTCCACTACAACTTCAGGGAGATAGGATTAGTAGCTTCAATCTGCTCCATTGCAACTTCAAAGAGATAAGATTGGTATCTTCAACCTGCTCCACTGTAACTTCAGTGAGATAAGACTTGTAGCTTCAAATTGTTTTACTGTATCTTTTAGAAAATAAAATCCGGTGCGGTCTACTCTACTGCAACTTTAGAGAGATAAGATCCATCATTTCAATCCGCTTCACTGCAACTTCAGGAAGATAGGATTGGTTTCTTCAATCTGCTCCGCTGCAACTTTAAGGAGATAAAACTGGATGCGATCTGATCTACTGCAACTTCAGAGAAATAAGATCTATTTTTTTAATCCGCTCCACTGCAACTTCAGGGAGATAGGATTGGTTTCTTCTGTCTGCTCCACTGCAACTTCAGGAAGATAAGACTGGTTGCGATCTGCGCTACTGCAACTTCAGAGAGATAAGATCTGTGGTTTTAATCCGCTCCACTACAACTTTAGGGAGATAGGATTGGCTTCATTGATCTGCTTCGCTGTCAGTACAGGAAGGCAAGATCCGCTATCTTCAGTATGCTTCGTTGTCAGTACAGGAAGGCAAGGTCGGTGTCTTCGATCTGCTTCGCTGTCAGTACAGGAAGGCAAGATCTGGTATCTTCAGTCTGCTCCGCTGTCAGTATAGGAAGGTAAGGCTGGTATCTTCGATCTGCTTCGCTGTCAGTATAGGAAGGCAAGATCTACTATCTTCAGTCTGCTCCGCTGTCAGTACAGGAAGGCAAGGCTGGTGTCTATTTTTATGCAATAAATACTTAGATACTTTTATTTGCTATCATGAATTAATTTTCCAAATACCTAATGAGATAAACCCTAGGATTGATTCTGCTATTTGATTTATATTTTAATGCAATAAATACTTGGATCTTGTTGTCAATTATGTGTACTTAATTATTGGTTTGATATTTCTAAATTATTATTCCATGTTTGATGTCCTTAAATTAGAGGAGAAATAGACCCTATTTAATAGTAGGTCTAGCGTAATTGAGTGGAGTTACATGCAATCCTAGAAATAAGACGACATAAATCTACCATATTAGTGTCAAATCTAATTGGGGGATCCATAGATCAAGTTAATGCGACAATAAGGGTTTTAATTAGAAAGAAATTTCAATTAATCAACCAAGTGTCAGTTGCTCTCAGTCTTGAAGAGAGATATTAGCATAATTTAGGGATTTCTACGGATCAAGATCCTAAGTGAAGAAATTAGATAATTTAGATTGATAATAATAAATGCAATCTAGGTGAATTCTTTCCTGGGTATTGTTTCGCTTCTTGGTTGTTAATAGTTTATTTTAATGATTTATTCCTTGTCGCGTTCGTAGTTAATTTAGTTAATTTTTAGTTTTAATCAATCACTTGAATTTATTGGTTAAATAATACAAAGATGGTAAATACTAGTAATTTTAGTATTCATGGGAATGATATCTCTGCTTACTATAGCTATACTATTAATTGATAAGTGCACTTGCCTTAGTCAGATTTTTAGTTGGTTTATGATTGCATCATGTTTTTGGTGTCGTTACTGGAGACTAAAATATTAGGAAAACTTTATTTATATTAATTTACCCATTTTTATTTTTATTTTAATATTTTTTTGTTAATTTAATTTTTTATATTCTATCTTTTTCATTTGTTTGCTTCTGGCAAGTTCTTTTGGTTTATGACTAGAGGAAACCCGTCAGAACTGTTAGATTTTTATAGTGAAATTGAAAAGACTACTCGCAGAAATCATAGAGAGGTTAGAGAAGTAAGACAAAATCAACTGAATATAGAATATGATAAAGAGGAAAAGGATATTACTGTGGAGATGGGTGACAATCAAAATATTACTGGGTCAGATCAAAAGGAAAAGGATATTACTGTGGATATTACTCTGATTGGGGTTGGATCGAGTATTGTGAGACCGAATATTGCTGCAAACAATTTCAAGGTGAACTCGAACACAATTCAGATGGTACAACAGTATGTTTAATTTGATGGTTTGCAAGATAAAGATCTAAATACTCATTTGGCTAACTTTCTAGAGATTTGCGACACATTTAAGATCAATGGCATTACTGATGACACTATACGCTTATGGTTGTTCCCATTCTCTTTGAGGATCAAGGAAAAATAGTGGTTGAATTCATTGCCATGAGGTTCTATCATAACTTGGGATCAGATGACCGAAAAGTTTTTTGTTGAAGTATTTCCCACCAGCTAAAACAACTAAGTTGAGGAACGACATCTCTTCTTTTGCTCAAATTGATTTGGAGACATTATATGATGCATGGAAGAGATTTAAGGATTTGTTGAGAAGATGCCCTACTCATGGGTTACCTTTGTGGTTGCAAGTTCAAACCTTCTACAACAGTTTGAATCCATCGACTAGGCAACTAATTGATGCAGCAACTGGTGGAACACTAAATAATAAAACACCTAAGGGAGCTCAAGAGTTCATTGAGGAGATGGAACTGAATAAATATCAATGGCAAGTCATGATAATGAAACTGGTTAAAGTAGCTGGTGTTTTTAATATTGATGCAGTTTCTATGTTAGCAAATTAACTTGAAGCTCTTGGTAAGAAAATTGATAGTTTGAATTGTTCTAAGCAGGTGAATTCGGTACTACAATGTGATGAGAATGGAGCAGGGATGATTAATTTAGAATGTTCACCCTTCGGTTCTAGTATGGAGCATGAGCAAGTCAACTCTATAGGTAATAATTTCAAACCTCAAAATAACCCCTATAGCAATAACTACAATGCAGGTTGGATGAACCATCCAAATTTCTCTTAGGGTGGTCAAGGAAATCAAAGGTCACAACCCCCTCCAGGTTCTTAGCAACCTTATCAACAAGAGAAAAAACCAAACCTTCAGAAGATGTTAGCTAAATTTATTTCAGTGTCAGAAACTCAATTTCAAAGCACTAAAACATCATTGAAACTAATCTGAATTAGACAGCTTACCAAACTTGTTTCAAAAACACCACAAGGTAACTTACCTAACAACACTGAAACTAATCTGAATGAGAAATCCACGCAATCACTGTACGTGAAAGGGTTAGCCAAGCCTGAAAGGAAGTCAAAGCTAGAAGCTTTTGTGAAAAGTGATGAGGTTGAGGAGAGTAAGAAAGAGCAAAAGACAATAATTAAACACTAAAAACCACTAGTTTCATATCCAACAGCATTGCAAAGAGACCACATAAAAGAAAAATATGATAAATTTCTTGAACTCTTAAAAGAATTTCACATTAACTGATCATTTGTTGAAGCCCTTTCACAGATGCTAAAGTCTGTAAAAAATTTAAAGGAGTTGTTAACAAATAAAAGACAGTTAGACGACTTGTCAACTGTGGAGCTCAGTGTAGTTTGTTTAACCATTCTCCAAAACAAACTACCCAACAAGCTTAAAGATCCAGGGAGTTTTACTATTCCTTGTCTCATTAGTAGTTTAAATGTTTAAATGTTAAAAAAGCTTTGACTAATTTCGGAGCTAGTATAAATTTTATGCCATATAAAACATTCAAACAACTTGGGCTTGGGGAACCCAAACCCACTAGGATGAGTATTTAATTAACGTATAGATCAATTAGATATCCTAGGGGTATTATTGAGGATGTACTTGTGGAAGTCGATAATTTATATTCCTTGTTGATTTTTTTTTGTATTGGACATGAATGAGGATATTGAGGTACCTACAATCTTAGGTCGACCCTTTTTAGCCACTGCTAGAACTATTATTGATGTGGGTACTGCTGAACTTATGCTTCGTGTAGGTGATGAAAAGATTACTCTTCAAGCACGTGATTTTGTGAGAGTCCCTAGTGAGCGAGATGATACTAATTGTTCTGTTAATGTTAGTAATCATGTGGCTCAACGTTCTTCGCAGGAAATCCTTCATGAAAACATGTTGGAGTCATATTTTATTCAAAGTGATAGAACTCGAGGGACAAGTGAAGAGCGAAAGGTACAGCTTGACAAACTAGATGAATGGTGAACGAAGGTTGATGAGAAACCGAGGAAGCAAAAGGAAGTAAAAAAGCAATTCCATGATGTGCATGTAAAAAGAATGAACCAACTCAAAGTTGAGGACAAAGTGTTGTTAGACAAATCGGATCCACGGATTTTTCCTTCAGAGTTTAAGTCCAAGAGGGTCCGACCCATGTATGGTAAAAATTATTTTTCCATACGGTACAATTGAGGTAACACATCCTGAATATGATACATTCAAGGTAAACAGCCAGCGTCTCAAATTTTATTGTGGAAGTAATAATCATAATGATAAAGAGGAGCTTCGGCTCCATGATCCGCCTTAACCATTTGCACAAAAAGGGAAAAGTCGAGCTTAGACTCTAAATAAGCGCTTCTCAGGAGGCAACCCGAGTGTTTTAATTTTATTTATTTTTACTTTCATTAGTTTAAAAAATTAAAAAAAATATAGTATTTTATTTTTAGTTTTAGTTTTATTTTTATTTTTAGTACTTTAAAAATTTTGGAAAAATATATATAGTACATATATATTTTTTAATTTAAAAAGAGTTTGAAAAAATATTCAAAAAAAACTATAGTACATATATATATTTTTATTACATAAAAATAATAATAAAGGGTCCACACGGCCTAGAGACATGATCGTGTGTGACACACTGCCTTGACACACGGGCGATTCTCAGGCCATGTGCATACTGGAACTAATTTGTTTCAATTTTAATTTAACCCACACGAGTATAGAAAGTTACAAGGGCTAGAGACATGGCCGTGTGAGACATACAGCTTGTCACACGGGGCATGTAATAGACCGTGTTCGTCACACAACCTCATACATGGGCGTGGGAGAAGCGAAGGAACATCGCACACGCCTGACACAATGTCGTGTAGAAATTGGGCCTATTTTTTTCAAATTTTCGTTTACACAGGGGTTGACGGTCTATACACAGTCCCGAGACACGTCCATATGGCCCAACACGGGCCAATTACACAACCGTGTCATCTATTAGCTAGGGTTTTTAATTTTTTTTACTTTTGTCTTTTTATTCAACTACCCTTAATAGTCGTTACCCCCCGATCTCTTCACAGCCCCAATGTCGCTATTTTTTATTCGACCGCAACCATTCATCGACCCTATTTCCCTACCCCACCATTCATTCATCGTCCCTAACATCTCTCTCTCCCTCACGTCAATTCGTCTCACCATCCTTTCGTTCTTCCCGTCCTCGCCATCGGTCCTCTAGCCTCCGTCAATTGCATTTCATTTCCTATTGATGAAATCCCCCACAGCCTTTTACACACCAACCCTCCTTTCACTCCTACCTCGATCTCTTCCCCACCACACCCAATCATAAAATGCATCAAATGTAGAAGGAGTGATATGAAATGTTGGATCTGGGATGAGTCTATGTTTGTAGAGTTGGTAAAGCGAGTCGAGTCACCGCGATGGTAACTAAGAAAGTCTATCAGGACAGTAAACTTGAACTCTAATGTGAAATTTTGAAGGAAAATGTCCATAGCCATGGCACACTTTGAAAAAAAATGTTGAATGACTTTTATCTAATGGGGTGCTTTGCATGTCCCAGGGCAGTGATAGGCAAACCTTACTTGATGTGAATTTAGGCAAATCAATATCGCAAACACGACAGTCTTTAGGTGTCTAGGTGACATCCTATTAGCCTTTATGGCATACTTTGAAAGGAATGCCTTTGCGGCGTACTCTAAAAGGAATGCGTTTTTGGCGTACTTTGAAAAGAATGCCTTTGTGGCTTATCCTGAATGAATTGCTTTTGTGGTGTGCTATGTATGACACTTTATGGTGTATTCAGTATGGCTCTCTGGCATGCTTAGTTAAATCAGTGTGTTATAAATTATCATTCTACCATATGTTCGGCATTGTACATGGTTAAGATATGAATGAAATTTAATGCACCGAAGAGATACTGGGTTGAAATGGTATAATAGTGGAAAGATGTTTTGAAAAAAGTGTGAATCTGAATGTTCGAAGAAAGTTTTCGCCAATTATGTAGGAGTTAGTGTATGAATTGTGATTATGTACATTAGTTATGGGTTAAGTATACGTATGAAGTGATATTCTTGTTGCATTGGTCTTCAAAAGATAATTTGCATAGACTTATGAACAGTAAAAGTGAAAAAAATTTGTGAAGAATTGAAGTCATCAATTGAATACATAAACGGGTACAGATCAAGGCTTGGTAATTGGAGTATTTATAGAAAGGAAAGATTGAGTTTAGGGAAAGTATTCGTCAGAAGCAAAACCATGTGACTGAGACTGAGAAGATCACTATGATGAACTATCATATACTTTATCTAAGTATCGATTAAGGTAAATGATGCTCTCTCACTAAGTTCTTATGAACTTATTCGTGATATATGCTTTGTTGCAGGTTTGAGTATTGTGAGACTGCGACAGGAAGGACTATGATGGGACTACTCTAAGGATAGAGGCGTATCGGGTTATTATGCATACAATGATGTGGTGGTCTATAATATTTTGTGTTATTGTGTTGAGTTGCCTTTAAAAGTCTGTTCCTTAGGGTATTTTTGTTAAGTAAAGGAATTGTATGGAAAAGCTTTGTAATAAATTATTTCAGGTACTATCATGTATTTTTTTTCTTATTATTTATGTCTTCGAATGATTCAGACATAATGTTGTAATTCAGTAAAAGTCTCTCAATAGATTGAAGTTGTTAAATGTTGCGTTTGGTAACACATGAAATCTAGATTAGGTGAATCAGATTGGGTTTGGGTTGTTAAAGTATTAAACTTAGATGATCATGGATTCATAAAAATAATAAATAAAAACTCGCTTACTTATTCAATTTGGGTGACCAAATGGCTAAGTGAACAAAAGAATTTCTTTTTCTTCTCTTTCTTTCAAGTTTGTACAACAACAAGATGAAGAAATGGTTTTATGTTTTTCTCTCCCTTCCATGGTTATATATGTGCGTGTAATTAGTGATTTTATTAAATTAATAAATCACTAATCTAACACTAACTATATTTCTTTAAAGTTAATAAATGAATAATGGTGGAGAAAACCATTAAATTCCACTACCACCATATTATTTAAGGAATATTTATTTCCAAGGACTTGATTATTAGCTTAACAAAGGGTTGGTCTAAGTTTAAATTAATTTTTTTTATTTACTCACCTAACAATTTAGTCCTCGTATTATTTATAACAACTTAATAAATTTATTTACTATCAAATTTCGTGTTCAACTTATAACTTCCTCATTAAATTTTTTGGAAGTCTAAATTTAGTGAATTCAATCTCAAAACTGACATTTTCCAGAACTGAAAAAAATCAGGTCGTTATATTTCTCCTCTCCTTAAAAATAATTTTTTTCGTGAAATTTACTTGAAAAGAGTTAAGGATATTGCAATCGCATTGTTTCCTCAAGCTCTCAAGTAGCTCCCTCACTGCTATGACTACTCCACTATATTTTAACTAATGGAAATTGTTTGTTTCTCAACTCTTTTTTTTTTCTCAAGCCAACATCTCTACAAGTTCTTCCTCATACAACAAATTAGGTTGAACCTCAATCAATTCCACTGGAATGATATGCAACGAATCAGAAAGATAACTTCGTAGCATAGAAACATGAAAAAAAAATTGTGAATTCTATGTAATTTTGCGGAAGAGCAAATATATAAGTTACTAGCCCAACTCATTCTAGAAATTCGCATGTCTTGATATATCTTAGGCTCAACTTGTCTTTTCAACCAATCCGTAACATCTTTTTCCATGGTGAGACTTTCAAAAACAATTTATCTCCAATTGCAAACTCAATTTCTTTTCGTTTTATGTTTGCATAGGATTTCTTCCTATCTAACACTGCTTTTAATTTTTCTTTAATGAACCTAGCCTTATCTTTGGTTTCCTGAATCAACTCTGGCCCAACTATTTTTCTTTCACCTAGTCCGATCTAGCATAAAGGAGTACAACACTTCCGAACATACAATGCTTCGTATAAAGCCATTTGAATAGTCGACTAGAAATTATTATTGTAGACAAATTTAGCCAATGGAAAATTATTATTATAGTCCCTAGGATCAGAATTAGAAAATTTAAAAATGTACAAATTATCCCCAACCAATTTTACTTCTACAGCTCCTTGTTTGCTCCAAAGAATATTAATAAACTTTTATAATGAGCCAAAATTTGGAGGTTGACCTAAAAACTAAGCCACCAAAGAAAGCTTCCATTTACGAATCCTTTCTTCAAAAACTTCACTAGGAGGCTTAATTGTAACAAGCCCTCCTAGATCTAAGGAGAAAAGAACTCCAACGATTGCACCAAATTCGAATTAAATAGCTTTCACTAATCAAGAGATGTTGGCGATAGATACCATCGAGAAGAACAAAATGAGAAATAAAGAAAGACCAAATAACAATGAAAAAAACAATGAGATCCAAAGAAGAATAGATGAATCGAATAAGAAAATTAAAGAGGAACAAGAAAAATAACAAATACCAAAAGTCTTGCTAATGTGCGTTGAGAGCTTTTCTTAAATAGGAGGATATCATGTCACGAATCTGCTATTTTTGACACAATGTTTAGAATTACTCATAGCCCTTCCCCAACCCATAAATAGGAGGATATCATGCCACTAAGAGAACTCAATTCCTTACTTTTGTGACTTACATATATTTTAAATATAATCATGTTACAAAAATTTTAGAAATTGTTGTTGATTGAGTCTTAATGTAGTGGGTCATGTTGTTTTTGTTCTAATAACAAATGGGATATGAGTTTAAGCATGTTTTATTGAAGGATAGCAAAAAAACCTAAAACTGATAGGTTTCGACATGACTCAATCTGTTAGGGACGATTTTTTTTTTGAAATTAGGTTCAAAAAGGAGCGAATTGAGTTAATTATTGAAGATAATCGAGGTCGAATCAAGATCGAGTTTGGGGGCAAACCTACCTTGCCCCACTCTAGAATATTTATGAAATTACCCACCATATATATTAAGTTAGGTTTATAACCTTGAATTATTCTAGTTTCCCAATCCTATTTTTAGTTTTAGGTTTTGATAAAAACTCAAAAATAATCGAAAACTAATATACTTGTAATAAATATATGATTTAATGCTCAGTTTGGCATATGAACTATATTTTTTCTCATTTTGGTACTTAAATATTTTCTCGTCTCACTTTGATACTTAAACTATCTCCCGTTACCCAAATTAGACCATGACATTAAAAAAAAAATCAAGACTGACACATGGTACTATTAGAATGCATAACATTAGTCTTTTTTTTAATATTATCTATATTATATTGATTAAAAAAAGTATAAAAGAACTCATATATAATGTATAAATAATTAAAAAATAAAAAATATTTTTAAAAAATAGACTTTTGTAAAATTAAAAAATATATAGATAAAAATTTTAAAAAGTCATAATAATATTAAAATTGAAAATTTTAAAAGAAATGAAAAAAAGTATTTAAACTTTAGAAATTAAAAAAAACCATAAAATTTTCAAAAATATATATTCTAAAAATGTTGTAATAAATTTTAATTTCTTTCTAATATTCTAAATTTAAATAATTCAAAAAATAGAAAAAGTTTAACTTGAAAAACGCTTTATGTTTAGAAATTGAAAACTTTTAATATAAAAATTGAAAATTTTGAAATAAAATCAATATATATAAATTCTTAAAAAAATTTAATGCAAAAAATATTAAATTTTAAAAAATTATGAAAATTTAAAAATACTTAAAAGTTAAAAGAAAAACACAAGTCATCTGTTGGTCAATGCACGATCAACACCGGTTATCGTTCAATCAACAATGGTCAACACCAACCAACGGTTGTCAATATTGATCAACGACCAGTCAAAATCAATGTATTTTTAAAAATATTTAATTTTTAAATACTCTTTTTTTATTTATGAATTTAATTTTTTTAATTTTAATAAAGTTATTATCACATAACATTTTCTAATTAATTGAATTTGCTACGTGATATGTTTTGATTGGTATCACATGTCAATCAATTTTACATTATTGGGATTAACTTGCAAGCTAAATTATAACCAAAAAGAATATTAGCTTCAATTAATTAGAAATAATTAAGCTTAATGGGAAAAGACGGTGAAATGTGAAGTGGAACATATCCCACTTCGCATGGATGTGGACGGTGGAAAATCCCAAATTTTCCTTTCTCCTTCTCCATTTTTCTTCACGTTTTTGCTATCATGAATTCTGGAATTTCACACCCAAACTTTGGACGTTTAGACCGTAAGTCAAGTTAAAGAATTAAATTTTCATCATTGAAGATTTCTTACTCATGGGAGAATGGGAATTTAAAGGTAGATGAAAGTTGATAATTATATCTAATTTAAATTTTTACTAAATATTTATATTTGATATATAAATGGTACACTATCATGAATTAAGTAATCATATATCATTTAAAAATTTTAAAACATAATTTAATTAACGTTATTTTTAACGATATGTCATCATTTACTCACTATACATCATCCATGCCTCAAATGTTAATTTGGAGAATTTTAAAATTTTCTTTCAGGGAAGTAATTAATTACCTATGTTAGTAAAGTAAATTTTGAGTTGGAAATGATGTATTAAGAATTTATAAATTATAAATATATAATAATTAATTTTGTCTTTCAACTTTAAAAAAAATTTCATTCTACCCTTATATTTAAGTTTTCGCTTTTTTTAATTATGATTTTCTTAATTACTTATGTTTTTCGATAAGGTCAGAAAAAGATAATTATAGATATCTTGTTTCGGCCTAATCTAAACCAAGTACAATATGAACCTTAAACATATTTATTGGGCTAAATGCTTAAATTGAGCCTAACTTTTTAGGATTGTTCAGGGTAATTTTCAAAATTGCCATATAAAGGTTTAGCCTTATAAAATAATCAAATGAAGATTAAATCTTTTAAAATAATTAAATAATAGTTAATTTTTTTTAAAATGTTAAAATAAAAATTTCTCAAATACCGTATATAAAATCTCAAATTATAATTTTTTTTCTTTTTCTTTTCCACTAATATCTAATTCAATAATCATATATGTTATTTTTAAATTGGTAACATTCAATTAATTTTTACTTAAATTAAGTTAAAGTGCAAGAAAAACTTTTATTCGAGGACTTTTGTAAATATGACTATTTTAAAATTTTTGGTCTTTAGCAATGTCTAAAAAGTTTACCCTAATTCCAATATTTATCCTATATATTTCTAGTGAACTAAATATGCTGGAAATTAGCCCTTACTTGGATAATATTTTTGATGTGAAATTGGCGAGTTGGAGGAGAGATGGGACGCTGACAGCACTAAATTCATCATATTAGAAGAAAAAAATATTTTTATACAATTTTTATTAATATTCATAAGCTTTTAAACTCTTTAAAAAGGATAATACGCAAAATTAATATTTTTTTATTTCAATAAGTTTTTCACATTTTAACTTTTAGCAGTATTTTTTTAATTTTGACTTTTTATTAGTTTTATTTATTATTGACAAAAAGTTTAAAAAACATTTTGAAAACTATGAATGGAATAGATAAGTTTTTATCGTATTTGCTGTTTTAATACAATGCCTAGAACTATCCATAACTTATTCCTAACCTTTAATAGGAGGATAATGCGTTTTAGCGCACCCAAACCCATATCCTCTTACACTGGTAACAATGCTAATGCCAATTGAGTTAATACTCAACCGACAAAACTTAAAAAATTCTTAGTTAGGTTGACTTACTAACTCAAATTTCAAGTCCAATATTTAAAAACCACGAGGTTAATTACCCACTAATCATCACTCTTAATTTTCTCTAATTATAGTTGGACTCTTAATTTTCTCTAATTATAGCTGGAAAAATGTCATAAACCTTTAAATCGGTGCTCGCTCCGTAAGTTAAGTTATATGGTATACACAATTATACACAAATACCCATATTCTTTACTCATTTTATTATAAAATGTATTATACAATCAAATACATACAGATACTCATACTTCTCACACATATTATTCATAATGGTACACTCACAAATATCATATTTTTCTAAGGAAGCCTTAAAGATGGAAGAAGCTGGGTTCACATCTCATACATAACATCAAAGCTGCATTTATTTTTCAAACCTCGCATAGCTTATTTATTATACATATTGACGTAGTTTTGGAGTTTTTAACTCAAATCAATCAAGGTTGTCGTCTCCTTCATCATTGATCCTCATATGCTCCAGATATGTTTTGCCATTGAGCTTGTGAGAGAAGAAACCTTGAACGTATTGCTCATTCCGACCCTTTTAAACAATGGAGGATTCTTTGGATTGATCAAGCTAGGTGAAGGTCCAGCATCTGCTTCTAGTTTAGGGTTGATGAAAAAAGCTACTGACATTCTTTCTTTCTCTGAATTCGCTACCACCTAATGCTCAATGCTACGATAAACCCCATTGCTATAGATCTGCATTACTTCAATATTTAAATTATATATACATAGTAGACTAATGAGGAAGACTGATGTCTCCACTCCTTATATATTTTAAGAGTTTTGTTTATGTATTGAATGCTTAATTTGAAAATTATATTTACCTTTAACTTTTTTACAACTTTATATTTCATTCATCAAAAAGAAAATTTAGTTAAATTTTACCATACCCACCGGAAAAAAAGTCCATCTTGATTCTAAATCCATAAAGCAATTTGAGTTTTGCATCTCTAGTTAGTACTAATCCATGTTCCATCCCTCGACAATCCCTACCCTTTCCTCTTATAATAAATATGTTAAACTATTACAATAATATAAATCCAACATTACTTGTTTTAATTATACTAAATATATAATATTGTATTTTCTTTTCTAATATTAAATAATTTTATCCATATTTTAATTAAGATATAGTTTTTTAGGCATTGAAGTTTCAATACTAATATAAACTTTTATACATACAAGCAACCATCATAATTATAATATTTATAAATTGAAAAATTATATTTGTTGACACCATTTTTTTGATCAAACGGGGTCGACTTGAGTTTTTTTAGAAAAACAAAAACGAAAGTGGGAGTCGCCACCAATCCTTTTTTATCTAGGTGTGATCGGATCACCTCGTAATAGTTGTTTTTTTTAAATGTTTTGATTTATCAAAACAATAGTTTTGGTCTACGATGATTTAAGAAATCGGGTTCGGGAGTCGGTTACGTACGAGGAAGGATTAGCACCCTCGTAACGCCCAAAATTGGTACCTAGTTGATTAATAAATGTCTAAATGCCGAAATTTGAAAATTTGAAAAAACAAATCAAAACGCGATCCATTTTTATTGATGTACATTTAAAAATTGTTTGAGTAAATTTGAAATTGAGTTAAAGACCCGCTCATTCCAAAGTAACGAAATGTTACGCCCCGCAAGTTGGGACGCGATATTTGAAACTTTAGAGAATACACTTGACTTTAATTTTTACTGAAATTTCATATTTTAAAATTAAAGGGAAAATTTCACCATTTAAGTTTAATGAGAAAAATCGAAACCCCGTAAGTTAGGGTACGATTTCTCAAATTACCCAAAACGCGAAATGTTGCCTTATAACGAAATTTCTTTGATTTTGAAGCTTAAAATGGGTACTTTGCGATTTAGGTTTAACGAGAAAATCGAAACCCCGTAAATTAGGGTACGATTCCTTGAATTACCAAAATGCAAAATATTACCTTATTTAGCAAAATTCCATTTTGAATAATAATGGGTAATATATTTGAAGGTATGCATTTATCTTACTTAGAATAAAATAAAGCAATCTAAGTTGGATAACTATGTTGGAGCTTAATTTACAATACAATGACGTGAAATGACAATATAATAATAATCATGGAATAATGATACATGGATAAAATTACACAAATGTATAACAATAATATGAAAATGCGAGTAAACTAATTATGGCATCCACAATGACAATACCCACTCAACATACATTATTTGAATATTAGTATTAATAATCAAAGACAAATAAGTCAAGTAGCACACATAGCAATTTCAAAAGGACTAGCATAAAACAAATTAGAGCAACTGAAATGTAGGAAAATTTTTAAAAGGATAATAAATGAGTTTTGAATGAATAATATGAAAAAAAGAAAATAAAAAAATCAATTATATGCAAAACAATTTTAGAAATACTATGTATAAAAAATTTTAAAATAAATAATATGTATGTACATATAAAAACGTAAAATAAGAAAACACCTTAAAATGGATAATAAATAAAACATAAAACAAATAGCATAGTTGAAAAGGTACAAAATAATTTTACAATAATTAGTGTATATAATTCATTCTAATATAAGATAAAATAATGTATAAAATACTTAATGTATAGAAATTCAAAATAAACAAAAATAAAACAGTTTTGAAATAACCAATATAAAGAATTTCAAAATAAATAGCATAGGAAACAATTTAAATTACATACTACATATAAATTTAAAATAGGTAAGGTATATACATATATTTGAAATGAATAACATATATAAACTTGAAATAAATAATAATAAATCTAAGACAGTTTAAAATAAAATAATACATAAAAGAAAATCCCAAATAACAACAACAAAAAATACAAATACAATTTAGAGGAAAAAAAAATATATATATATATATATATAAATGGAGATAAAAGGTCAAGGATGTAATTGAAATTAGAATGAAATTAATGGGAATAATTAAAAATTAAAAAAATGCGGGACCGAAATGAAACGCGCTGAGGACATGAGGGATTGATTGTGAATATTTCCCGTCCCTTATGCGCATCATTTTGCGCAGGACTAGATTGGAACAGGCGCAAAATTATGTGGCCAAAATTAAGTGAAATAAAGGGCTGCATTGAATGTGCCGCAGGATTGGAGGGATCAAAGGCGCAAATTACCCATTAGGGCAAGAATGCGCAGGTCTCCCTCCTTCAAACGGCGCCGTTTTAATCACAATAAAAGCCTGGAAAATCTACTTTTTCTGCAGTTTCATTTTTCTTGCAAAGAACACAAAAAATAAAATAAAAGAGAGGTTCCCTTTTCTCTGCTAGGGTTCCAAGGGTAGGAACCCTGCCGCCGTCACGCCTCCCCACTGCCCAGTGGCCAAAGCTATGCAAGGGCGCGTCCTATCAGCACATTCAAGCGTGTTCAGAAGTCGAGGCCATGGAACAGAGAAACAAAGGGAAAGAGAAAAACTTTGGCCCCTCCTTAAACCCACATCCGGCGACAGCGAAGTACCATCGACTGCGGGCCTAAGGGCCGATTCAGGTAACTTTCTTTACTTTCTCTGCCGATTATTTTAAAATGGATTTAAAAAAACAAACAAATAAGTAAATAAAAATATATGAAAAAAAACGAAGAGAATAGTCTAAAATCAACCTTTTTGAATTTTTGTTTCTGAGTTTCGATTGATTGATGTGTGTAAAAAAATACAAGGATTCGATCAAGGCTTTTATAGCCAAGTTCAATAACTCATTTCTTTTTCTTTTTTTGTTTCCATTAACTATATCTCCTGCATGCTTTTGTTGTTGCATTCAATTTTCTCTATAGGTGTCAGAGGTGTGGAGGAGTAGTGATAGGCGAGCCTTGGGCGGCGGCAGCATGTGGGGAGCTGGAGCGGCGCACATGGGTAGAGTGCGGCGCACCCTAGGGTTCCCCATCCCCTATTTCTGAAAGTTTTCTGTTTGTGGGCTAGGGTTGTATTTTGGGCTGGCATAATTGGGTTTGAATTTGCTGTAAATGGGCTATCATTTTTTTTATATGTGGGCCCGGGTAAAAATTGGGCTTCTACAGCTGCCCCTCTTTGCTCATTTTCGTGTAACGAGAATAGAGCAAAGACTAATAAAGACCAATTTTGCCCGGTCTCACCGAGTTTTGACTTCTTGGTGCCTTTCTTCTTCAAGTAGCCTCATTCTAGTCCACTACATCTTATTGCTTTGATCCACCTCACGGTATCTTTAGAGAGATATGACTTCAATCTACTCTGCTGAACTCCATGGGGATGAGATTTGCAGTTTTAGTCTGCTCCACTGCAACTTCAGGGAGATAAGACTTGTATCTTCAACCTGCTCCACTGCAACTTCAGGGAGATAAGGCTTGTATCTTCAACCTGCTCCACTGCAACTTTAGGGAGATAAGGTTGGATATGATAAGATCTAATTCGACCTACTGTAATTTCAGAGGTATAAGATTCATCGTTTTAATCCACTCCACTGCAACTTCAGGGAGATAGGATAAGTAGCTTCAATCTGCTCCATTGCAACTTTAGAGAGATAAGATTGGTATCTTCAACCTGCTCCACTGCAACTTCAGTGAGATAGGACTTGTAGCTTCAACTTGTTTTACTGTATCTTTAAGAAAATAAAATCTGGTGCGGTCTACTCTACTGCAACTTTAGAGAGATAAGATCCATTATTTTAATCCGCTTCACTGCAACTTCAGGAAGATAGGATTGGTTTCTTCAATCTGCTCTGCTGCAACTTTAGGGAGATAAGATTGGATGCGATCTTCTCTACTGCAACTTCAGAGAGATAAGATCTATTTTTTTTAATCCGCTCCACTGCAACTTTAGGGAATAAGACTGGATGCGATCTGCTCTACTGCAACTTCAGAGAGATAAGATCTGTGGTTTTAATCCGCTCCACTGCAACTTTAGGGAGATAGGATTGGCTTCTTTGATCTGCTTCGCTATCAGTACAGGAAGGCAAGATCCGCTATCTTCAGTATGCTTCGCTGTCAGTATAGGAAGGCAAGGCTGGTGTCTTCGATCTGCTTCGCTGTCAGTACAGGAAGGCAAGATCTGCTATCTTCAGTCTGCTCCGCTGTCAGTACAGGAAGGCAAGGCTAGTATCTTCGATCTGCTTCGCTGTCAGTACAGGAAGGCAAGATCTGCTATCTTCAGTCTGCTCCGCTGTCAATACAGGAAGGCAAGGTTGGTGTCTTCGATCTGCTTCGCTGTCAGTACAGGAAAGCAAGATCTGCTATTTTCAGTCTGCTTCACTATCAGTACAAGAAGGCAAGGCTGGTGTCTTCGATCTGCTTCGCTGTCAGTACAGGAAGGCAAGATCTGCTATCTTCACTAATCTGTTCTCTAGGGGACATGACCTGTATAATCCATTGCATGGACCTATTTATGCCTAGTGTTTAAGACGTCATGATTAAAATGACGCAAATGCTCCAAACTAGATGTGTATGTATGATATTTACATGAATGCAGAATGTCATTTTTAGAGAATGATCCATTTTTAATGTTTGGGTTGTCATTGCTTGTTGTTCAATAAGCTTTTATTGCTGTCAGAATGCTATCTTGTTCAGCTGGTAACACTCATCGCTTACTCAATCAGATTGCCCCCAATGTAATCTTCAAAGTTCAATCCACTGTAATCTTCAAGGTTCAGTCCACTGTAATTTTGGTACATAAAATTTGAACCATCTTCCTCCTACTGTAATTTAGGAGTAAGGTCTGGCCCTTTCTCAATCCTCTCCGACTGCAATTCAGGGATACAGGATTTGAATCTCTTTGGTCTCCTATACCATTCTCAGGGTGTCGTACCAAATGTTTATGCACAATTGTAGTACTTTCTCTTCTGAGAAACCTCTTCTTATTACTTGGTGAACATCGCTTGTTTGTTCATTGAAGCTCTGGCATCTTTTCATTTTGTTCAATCAATGTTTTGACGATAAAATTCGAAAGGATGGTCGTAATTTAGACTTTCCCTTCTTAGACATTTCGAGCTTCAAACTTGGTGCGTTTTAAACAATAGTCCTATTTTAGGTTACTATATTATTTAGAAACTTCTAGAGTAATATGCAAAACTTTCTTTGTGAAAGTATTATCAGTCCAGTAATCATTATTTCAATGAAAAATGCTTGAAAAAGATTATCAAAATGGAGAAGATGAAATTTTGTTGAGAGCAAAGCTCGAAATGAATGAATCAATCAAGATAGCAAATTTTGCTAGAATGAGAATAAATTAATCAAGATGGCATATTTTGTCAAAAATACAAAAAATGAATAAAATGGAAATAGATGCCCCAGATATCTCAGCATGAGCTTCTCTGCCCCAAACATCTTGAGGACCCTTTTGAACTTGACATGTGCTTAGAAGTCCTAGAAGACTTTGTTGATTCCTCAAGATGTAGCATCTCTCCTTCTTATTAATTCAGAGATGACAAGACTACCGCATGCCCCACCTTCGATCAAAATTTAAACTACCAATTCCTGGGTTTTTAATTCAAAACCCCTTTGGTCTCAAGGCGCCCTTTGCGGGTTTTCACCTTGGCCTCTCCTTTTTCTTTTTTCATGCTTCTTTTCTTTTCTTTTTCTTTTTGTTTCTTTTTTTTTTCAAGTTAAGTACTTATTGCTTGAATCAGAATTCTCAAGATTAGGCAGGTTCTTGCCATCCATCTTGGTCAATACCGACGCTTTTTCAGATAAGGCTTTCCACATAAGGTCTTTTCTAGTTTGGCATCCAATTTCTTCTGAAATCCTTCTGTATGGGAAGGATCTTTTTCAATATCAGGTCCCTCTCATGGAATTCTCGGGGGCAAACCTTTTCTAGTGAGCTCGCATCATTTGCATTTGACCACGATGAATAACTTTGAACTTTTCTCTTCAATCGGGATTGGATCCAAAACTCGAAGAGAATGAATCTTGACCTCAATGAGAAAAATTGCGATAAGCCAAGGCGTTTCCCCAGTAGAGTCTTTTTTTTTGCACCGTTTATTTTGGGGCGACATGGTGTTAATCTTGAACAGACTGTATACTTTTGATATCGTGTCGTTGTTCAAGTTTGATGCATTATCAGATATGATCCTTTTTGGCATTCCATATTGACATATGATTTTTCAAGGATTTGCTAACTATCAACTTTGTGACATTGGCATATAAAGCGACTTCTACCCACGAAGATAAATCGATGACCGCCAGAATCCTTTTTGGCGAGATCGACCCAATGACCTTCATGCCCCACATAGGGAGAAGTCGTGGATTCCAATGATTCTTTGTAGGGTAGAATATGTTTTCCATCTTGTTCTACCTGTGACAGCCCAAAGTTGACCCTAGTTGGGAAGTGGTTTCGGGACCGCTAAACCGAGTCACCGAAACGTTTGAATGTGATACTTATTGTCTAGAATATGTAATTATGAATGTGTGAAAATTTCAAGCTTCAATTTGGTTGATTTCATGTGAATTTAGTCAATAGGACTTATGTGAGAAAATTCTAAAATGTGATAGGTCAATGTGTGAGGACCTATTAGTGCATGTGGACAAAGGGGGGACTTGCATGTCAAATTCCCCCCCTAATGAGTAGTGGCCGGCCATGACAAAGAATGATGGGCAAAACATGTCATGAAACATGTTTTGTTAGTGGAAGAATAAAATAAGGAGTATGGGTAATAAAGAAATGGAAACAAAAGAAAAAAAATGTGTAGTTGCCCCCCCATTGCCGTGAGCTAAAGAGAAGAAAGGAGAAAATTTGTGTTCATCCTTTCTCACCTTCATTTTAGCCTAAATTAGAAAGAAAAACAAAGAAAAAAATTTCTCATCCTTTGGTTCATCCTTGGCCAAAAATTTTAAGGAGGAAAGAAGAAGAAAGGTGAAGAGATTCGGCCATGCATGTAGCTAGGCTAAGGTATGTTTGATGATGTTTCATGAGATGCATGCATGATTTAGTTGTTAGCTTGAGTTCTACCTAGCCCATGGTCTAAATCTTGCTATGTGATGGAGATGGCACTTGACCATGGATGCATCATTCTTGGTTGATGTTTGATGTTGTGGTGATGAGGTATGAGGATGAGTTAAGATTCGGCCTAGGTGGAGGTTGTGTTAATGCCATTGCATGCAAAATATGAAGCTTGTTAATGATGCATGTGATGATGGCTTGATGATTCTTGAACCTCCTTTTTAGCATTTTTGTGTGAGCACATATGTGCATTGGTTGCTAAATGGAGAAAAATCGGCTAGCAAGATGTGTGCTAAGGCCGAATGTAACTTTGCATGTTAATGAGCAATGCATGTGTTAAATTGATGAAAAGGGGGAGGATGCTTTACTAGTGTGTATATGTGTGTATTAAGTGTTGAAATCGACCCCAAAAATAGACATGCATATTCGGCCAAGGGGAAAGAAATTAGCTAATATGTTGTGTTGATGCATGATTTTTGCATGTATGAGACTTTAATGTCTAATGTATAAATATGGGCTAAGTGCCTTGTGTTCATCTTTTTGATGCCTAAATGATGAAATCAATTTATTTGTTTGATTAAGCTCAAGAGCAAAGGGGAAATAAATCCGATAAAGGGAAGGAAAAAGTGATTGAATAGCTAGCGGAATCGTTCGACAACACCCGAGGTAAGTTCTTGAGTAAGAGAGCTTAAATTACGATGTGATTAAATCATGCTCTATGTGTGGCTATTGAGCCGAATGTGCAAGGATGATATGTGCCTTGTGTTTGAGTTTCGCAAATGAAAATGAAATATGAATGTGCCATGAATTATTGTTAGAGGTGCATGATTAATTGAATGCTGTCCGGGCTAAGTCCCGAAGGCTTTGTGCTAAGTGAATATATCCGGACTAAGATCCGAAGGCCTTTGTGCGAGATACTAAATCCGGGTTAAGTCCCGAAGGCATTCGTGTGAGTTATTAAATCTGGGTTAAGTCCCGAAGGCATTCGTGCGAGTTGTTAAATCCGGGTTATGTCCCGAAGGCATTGTGTGAGTTACTAAAACCGGGCTATGTCCCGAAGGCATTTGAACGAGGAGCTATATCCGGTTAAATCCCGAAGGTACGTGATTTGGTAATGAATGAGCTTGCTGTAAAATTCCAGCGAATACTCGAAAAACATCCCAATATGGGGATATGTTACGTATGTGTTAAATTTAATCGAGCCCTTACAAATAAATGTTCGCTCAGTTGATAAACGAGCTACCGGCCTTCGGCCAAGTTAGTTTATTGTGTATGTACATAAGGGTTGTTAATGTTGTGAAGCAAGTTTGACATCGGTAAATTACGTATTATGAAATATTCCGTTTAGCTAAATGTGTGCTATTCTTTGTGCATGCTGGAATTCCTTGCTCAAACTTACTAAGCATAAATTGCTTACTCGTTATATTGCTCCTCTGTTTTATAGATTTTTGGTTCTCCAGCTATCGGACTCGGGATCTTGAAGTCGAAGTCGCCCACACTATCAAAGGCTCTTTTGGGTACTATTTTGGTTGAATTTTGATATGGCATGTATAGGACTACCCATTGTTGTCTTTCGAGTACTTTATGAAATGTATAAGTGTACAGCCATGCGAAAATGGCTTGTAGAAGTGGAGTATGGCATTAGACCATTCGTATTTATGAATGTATAGATGGTTTCATGATGTAACTATAGTTGGAATGGAAGTGTTGAGCAAATGATCAGCCACTAGAATGGCTAAGTATGATCATATGTGGGCTTATGTATGACAAGGCCCTAGTTGGTCCATGAAACCCCAAATTAGGTAAGGTTTACTTTGAAAACAGAAGCTGATAGCAGCAGTGGTGTGGATTGGAAAAATCACAAGAATTCGTAGGAGTGGAATTAAATAGTGAATAAATTATGTAATCGAACCTTGATGAATCTACTTTCATATGGAAGTAACGAAACAATCATAGGAACAGTACAGTAAGAGATATTCGGGTTCTTGTAGAACAGGGCCAGAACAGTTTCTGGATTCCCTGTTCCGCCTTTGGAAATTCACTATAAATTGACCAGAGATAATTAGGGGTCATACCATATATGTATGGATTCCTCTCTGAGTCTAGTTTCCATAGAAACAAACGGCATCAGCATTGAAGCTCTGTGTAGAGAGATATCGCAGTCGTAATGGGAAAAGGTCAGTGTAGTCGACCCCTGCAACATGGGAGACTTTGACTAATAAACTGTACTAATTGGCCCGACCAAAAATTCTAGAAAAAATAACATAGGTGGGGACATGAGTATAGTTTCAGGGAAAAATCACAAAACTGATTTTCGAGTTGTGAAACTCAAGATATGATTTTTGAAGCGACTAGTACTCAGACTGGGCAGTGTCTGGAAAAATTTTTCAAAGCTTGTTGACATCTCGTGTCCGACTCCGGTGTCGGTCTCGGGTTCGGGGTGTTACATTTTATTGGTATCAGAGCTACGGTTTAGTCGATTCTAGGACTACCGTAATGTGTTGGGTCTAGCTATACATGCCATTTTATGTGATTACTTGATAGTGTGGTGATTTCCGACAATTGTAAATGTGTTTATAGTAATGGATCCCGATCGTGACCGAGAGGTAGCTGATGATCTTGAGAGTGTAGCGCCTGCTCCCGCACAAGGGACAGTGCCGGCAGACTCTCAACCTAATGCTAGTAATCCGAATGATGAAGCTAGACAAGCATTCTATAGCGTGATGAATGATTGGTTTAACCAATACATTCGAACTAATATGGCTGTTCCACAACCTCCATTCCCGACAAATACTACCCCCGCACCTACAATACCACCGGTAACTGACCAAATAAGGTCAAATAAGCCCCCAGTTGACAGAATCCGAAAACATGGGGCTACTGAATTTAAGGCTATGGATAGCGATGATGCCGAGCAAGCTGAATTTTGGCTGGACAACACTATCCGGGTACTCGATGAGCTATCTTGTACACCCGATGAATGCCTAAAGTGTGCTATCTCCTTGCTACGTGATTCTGCCTACTATTGGTGGAGTACTCTGACTTCTATTGTGCCCCGAGAGCAAGTAACTTGGGAGTTTTTCCAAACTGAGTTTCGGAAAAAGTATATCAGTCAGAGATTTGTTGATCAAAAACGGAAGGAATTTCTTGAGCTTAAGCAAGGCTCCATGTCGGTTACTGATTACGAGCGAAAATTTGTTAGACTTAGCAAATACGCTCGGGAATGTGTTTCGTCCGAAGCTATTATGTGTAAACGCTTCGAGGATGGGCTGAATGAAGATATAAAAATGTTCGTTGGCGTTCTTGAAATACGAGAGTTCGTGGTACTTGTTGAACGAGCTTGTAAAGCCGAAGAGCTTAGAAAAGAAAAGCAAAGAGTTGATGAGGGAACTGGAGAGTTCCGTAAAAGATCCTCGGGAAGGTCTCTTCAACAGACATCGAAGAGATTTCGAGATGATGCGGGCCAGTTTAGAGGCACTTCGGGCCTTTTTAGACGAGATCGTGATCGACCCCCTGTGGGTACACGAGGCACTTCGGTCGCCAGTGTTGGGAATGAACGTCAAGATAGAACGAAATGTCAATATTGCGGTAAATGGCATTCGGGGAGTTGTAGATTCCCTGACCGCTCCTGTTACAAGTGCGGATCAGTTGACCACTTCACTAAAGATTGCCCGAGGTTGTTTGAACAGAATGAAAATCAGAGTGGGAAACCGGGTGCTACCACTGCTCGAGGTAGACTATCTGGAAATACGGGCAATGCTAGTGGTGGTCAGAGAGGATCAAGAGATGATATAACCAGATCCGAAGCTCGTGCGCCTGCTAGAGCTTATGCTATACTGCCCGCGAGGATGCTTCTTCGCCTGATGTTATTACCAGTACATTCACTCTCCTTGATACTAATGTAATTGCTTTGATTGACCCCGGTTCTACTCATTCTTACACATGTGAAACCTTAGCATCCAGTAAGACTTTACCTATTGAGTCTACTGAGTTTGTAATTCGGGTGTCAAATCCCTTGGGTCATTACGTGCTTGTCGACAAAGTGTGTGAGAAATGTCCCCTGGAAATTCGAGGTTCCTGTTTTCCGGCGGATTTGATGCTTTTGCCGTTTGATGAAATTGATGTTATCCTTGGTTTGGATTGGTTGACCGCGCAGGATGCGATTGTGAATTGCAAGAGCAAGACTATTGATTTGAGGTGCGCAAATAACGAAGTAGTCCGAATTGAGTCTGCGGACTTGGAGGGGATGCCAGCTGTATTATCAGCAATGTTGGCCTAGAAATATGTAAGAAGAGGGTGCGAAGCATACCTTGCGTATGTACTTGGTGACAAAGAATTAGAAAAGAAACCCGAATCTGTGCCGGTGGTTTGTGAATACCCGGATGTTTTTCCGGAAGAATTACCGGGTTTACCATCTGTTCGGGAGGTAGAGTTTGGTATTGAGCTTGTACCTGGGACTACGCCGATTTCGATAGCTCCGTATCATATGGCACCAACCGAGTTAAAGGAGTTGAAAGCTCAGTTGCAAGAACTGACGGATAGAGGTTTCGCTCGACCAAGTTTCTCACCTTGGGGTGCACCAGTATTGTTCGTGAAAAAGAAGGACGGAACCATGAGGTTGTGCATTGACTATCGTCAGCTGAATAAAGTGACGATAAAGAACAAATATCCGTTGCCGCGCATCGATGATTTGTTCGACCAACTGAAGGGAGCCTCAGTGTTCTCAAAAATAGATTTGAGATCGGGCTATTATCAGTTGCGAATCCGAGATTCAGATATTCCCAAAACTGCCTTCAGAACGAGATATGGTCACTATGAATTCTTGGTGATGCCGTTTGGGCTCACTAATGCCCCTGCAGTATTTATGGATTTGATGAATCGGATCTTCAGGCCGTATTTGGATCGGTTCGTAGTGGTGTTCATTGATGACATTTTGGTCTATTCAAGAGACGAGACCGAACATGCTGAGCATCTGAGGCTAGTGCTGCAAATTTTGCGGGATAAGCAGTTATATGCTAAGTTTAGTAAGTGTGAGTTCTGGTTAAGAGAGGTTAGCTTCTTGGGTCATGTGGTATCCGCGTCGGGTATTCGAGTTGACCCGAACAAAATTTCAGCCATACTTGACTGGAAACCTCCGAGAAATGTTACTGAAGTTCGGAGCTTTTTGGGGCTCGCCGGTTATTACTGACGATTTGTGAAAGGTTTCTCGATGATAGCCACACCAATGACGAAGCTACTTCAAAAGGATGTATCCCGAAAGTGATTCACTATCCCATGTGGAGGTGAAAACCTCACGAAGGCTAGCTTCTCACTCCCACTTAAAAGGTGTGACCCACGGTCATGCAATGCAAAGTCTGAAGATATAGAAATTTAAAATATCAGACATGATGAAAAACTAAAACTCAAAAACAGATGAAATGTAATGAAAGGATCATATATTAAAATCAAAATTTCAACTTTCAACAAAAAGAAAAAAGTAATCAATTTACGGCCTGACTCTCTTACATCGCCAGTGGAGTCGCCAAGCTGTTGACACTAGTCTTTTGATCAAACAGAGTTGACTTGGGTTTTTCTAGAAAAATGAAAATGAAAGTGGGAGTCGCCACCAATCCTTTTTTATCTAGGTGTGATCGGATCACCTCGTAATAGTTGTTTTTTTAAAAAATGTTTTGATTTATCAAAATAATAGTTTTGGTCTACGATGATATAAGGAATCAGGTCCGGGAGTCGGTTACGTACGAGGAAGGATTAGCACCCTCGTAACGCCCAAAATTGGTACCTAGTTGATTAATAAATGTCTAAATGCCGAAATTTGAAAATTTAAAAAGCAAATCAAAACACGATCCATTTTTATTGATGTACATTTAAAAATTGTTTGAGTAAATTTGAAATTGAGTTAAAGACCCACTTATTCCAAAGTAACGAAATGTTACGCCCCGCAAGTTGGGACACGATATTTGAAACTTTAGAGAATAAACTTGACTTTAGTTTTTATTGAAATTTCATATTTTAAAATTAAAGGGAACATTTCACCATTTAAGTTTAATGAGAAAAATTGAAACCCCGTAAGTTAGGGTACGATTTCTCGAATGACCCAAAACGTGAAATGTTGCCTTATAACGAAATTTCTTTGATTTTGAAGCTTAAAAAGGGTTCATTGCAATTTAGGTTTAACGAGAAAATCGAAAACCCGTAAGTTAGGGTACGATTCCTTAAATTACTAAAATGCAAAATATTACCTTATTTAGCAAAACTTGTAACACCCCTTGGGCCATGGATTATTTTGGGTCTGCTTGGTGGGTTTGTAGGTTTGGGTCTGATTTTGGGTTAGTGGGCCTGGCTTGATTTGGTGAGGCCCAAGCTAATTTGGGCTTCTATAGCTGCCCCTCTTTGCTCGTTGTCGTGTAATGAGAACAGAGCAAAGACTAAGAAAGACCAAATTTGCCCGGTCTTGCCGAGTCTTGACTTCTTTGAGTGCTTCTCTTTTCACTTAGCTTCACTCCAGTCCACTGTGTCTTGTTGCTTCGATCTACTGCACTTCAGAAAGCTCTGACTTGTAGCTTCAATCTTCTTCACAGCAACTTCAGGGGATGAGGCTTATGATTTTAGTCTGCTCCATTATAACGCCAAGGAGATAAGACTTGTTGTGGTAGATTTAATCCGACCTATTGCAACTTCGGAGGTATAGGATTCATCATTTTAATCCACTCTTACTGCAACTTTAGGGAGATAGGATTAGTTATCTTTAATCTGCTCCGCTGTAATCTCAAGGAGATAAGATCTGAAATTCTTCGGTCTACTCCACTGTAACCTCAGGGAGATAAGACCTGATGCGATCTACTCTGCTGTAACCTCAGAGAGATAAGGTCCTTTATTTTAATCCGCTCCATTGTAACTTCAGGGAGATAGGATAGTGTCTTCGATCTGCTCCGCTGTAATCTCAGGGAGATAAGATCTTTGGCTTTAATCTGCTCCACTGTAACCTCTGGGAGATAAGATTTGAAATTCTTCGGTCTACTCCACTGTAACCTCAGGGAGATAAGACCTCATGCGATCTACTCTGCTGTAACTTTAGAGAGATAAGATCCTTTATTTTAATTCGCTCCATGTAACTTCAGGGAGATAGGATAGTGTCTTCAATCTGTTTCACTGTTATCTCAGGGAGATAAGATCTGAAATTTTTTGGTCTGCCCCACTGTAATCTCAGGGAGATAAGACCTGATGCGATCTACTCTACTGTAACTTCAGAGAGATAAGATCTTTAATTTTAATCCGCTCCACTGTAACTTCAGGGAGATAGGATAGTCTCTTCGATTTGCTCCACTGTAATCTCAGGGAGATGAGATCTGAAATTCTTCGGTCTGCTCCACTATAATCTCAGGGAGATAAGACCTAATGCGATCTACTCTATTGTAACTTCAGAGAGAAAAGATCCTTTAATCCACTCCACTGTAATCTCAGGGAGATAGGATTACTAGCTTCAATCTGCTCCGCTGTAATCTCAGGGAGATAAGATCTCTGGCTTCAATCTGCTCCACTGTAACCTCAGGGAGATAAGATCTGAAATTCTTCGGTCTACTCCACTGTAACCTCAGGGAGATAAGACCTGATGCGATCTACTCTGCTGTAACTTTAGAGAGATAAGATCCTTTATTTTAATCCACTCTACTGTAACTTCAGGGAGATAGGATAGTGTCTTCGATCTGCTCCACTATAATCTCAGGGAGATAAGATCTCTGGCTTCAATCTACTCCACTGTAACCTCAGGGAGATAAGATCTGAAATTCTTCGGTCTACTCCACTGTAACCTCAGGGAGATAAGACCTGATGCGATCTACTCTGCTGTAACTTCAGAGAGATAAGATCCTTTATTTTAATCCGCTCCACTGTAACTTCAGGGAGATAGGATAGTGTCTTCGATCTGCTCCGCTGTAATCTCAGGGAGATAAGATCTCTAATTCTTCAGTCTGTTCCACCGTAATCTCAGGGAAATAAGACCTGTATAATGAACCTAATTATGCCTAATGATTAGGATGACATGATCAAAATGAAACAAATGCTCCTAACTAGACATGTGCAAATGGTGTTTGCATGAATGTAGAATTTTATTTTTCCGAGAGTGATCCCGCTTAGGTTGTCATTACTCGAAGTTTATTAAGGCTTTGTGACTGATGTGTTATAACGCCTTCTTGCTTTTCTGAAGGAACACTTAGTCAAATTACCCCCACTATAAACCTCAAAGTTCAATCTATCAGGGCGCAAAAATTTGTACCATCACTCTCCCACTGTAATCCAAGGGTAGAAATATGTGGCTTTTCCTCAATCTTCGCTTATCCAAGTCAAGGATACAGGATCTACATCATTCTGGTCCCTTACACCATTCCCAGGGTGTCGTACCAAAGACTCATGCGCAAATAAGGGCTCTCTTCTCCAAGGTAACCTCTTCCTCTTGCCTAGTGATCATTGCTTGCTTGTTTACTTAAGCTTTGTCACCAACATGGCGCGTTGTCAATCAACACTTTTGAAAACAAAAATCCAAAGAGAAAGTCTAAATTTAAACTATTCCTTCTCAAATTTCCAACTCTTAAATTTGGTGTGCTCTAAACAATAGTCCTGTTTCACGTTCCTATATTATTTAGAAACTTTTCCGAGTAATATACAAAACTTCCTTTGTGAAAGTTTTATTAGTCCATTAACCATTATTCCAATGCAACATGCTTGCAAAAAAGGGTCATAACAATAGATAAGAATAAAATTGGTTCTGAGCATAGCTCGAAAGGAATAAATTACCAAAAATAGTAAAGAAGGATAATGAAGAAATTGATCGGGAATGTATATCTTGTAAAGGAAAAAGGTATTCCAAGAACAACAAATTTAATATAGATAATATGATAATTGGGTGCCCCAGATATCGCAGCTTGAACTTCTCTGTACGAACTTTCTGAAGACCATTTTGAGTTGGACATGTGCTTAGGAGATCTACTGCACTCTATCGATGCCCCAAGATGTCGCCTATCCTTTCTTGTTGATTCAGGTACAGCAAGATCACCACATGCCCCAATATGATCAAAATTTGAATCGCTCTGATCGCCTCATGCCCCATTCTAAACAAATATTTGAGCCACCCTGTTCGGGTTTTCAACTCAAATCCCCTTTGGCCTAAGGCGCCCTTTGCGGGTTTTCCCCTTAGCCTCTCCATTTTTCATTTTTCATTCTTATTTTTCATTTTTTCATTCTCATTTTTTTTACTCAGAGTGCCTTTTGCGGGTTTTCACATTGGTCATCTCTCCTTCTTTAAACAAAGTATTTCTTAACTGGATCCGAGTTTATAGGACTAGCAATCTCACTCAAGATCAGTGCTTTTCTGAATAATGTCTTCTTTACAACGTAGGGACATTCCAGGTTTGGCATTCATTTCCCTCTGGAATCCTTTTGGAGAGGAAAGAATCTTTTTCAACATCTAGCCCTCTCGTGGAATTCTCTGAGACGAGCCTGTTTATTATGGGCTTATATTATTTATTTATGGTACATCCGACCCTGATGAATAGCTTTTAGTCCTTTTCCTTTTGATCAGATTGGATTCATTTTGCTCAACTGAAACTAGAGAACAAGGATTTCTACTTCAATAGGTAGAACTACTTCCATCTTGTAAACAAGAGAAAACAGTGTTGCCCCAGTCAAAGTCTCGATAACCGTTCGAAAAATGAGGAAGGCAGATGCTAACCTCAGATGCCAACCCTCGTAAGTCTCAGTCATTGTTTGCAATTCATTATTTTACAATATAGTGATGAACCGCAGTGTCTGATTTTGAATTGATTATAGCCCTCAACTATCGTGCTATTATTTAAGTTCAATGCATTTTCCAATACCATCCTCTTTGAAATTCTATATCGGTATAGGATGACCTTGATCCATGAAGTATCCTCTCAAAAAAATGAAGCAATGCCCATTAGAAGTCTTCAATAATGGTGATGTCCATGTCCCATTTCGCTCAAAATTTGAGTCGCCCTTTTCGGGTTTTCAACTCAAATCCACCTTTGGTCAAAAGCGCCCTTTGTAGGTTTTTGCCTTGACCTCTCATTTTTCTTCCTTTCTTTTTCTTCTATTTTCTTTTATTTTGATTTTAATTTTTCTTTTTCTTCTTTTTTGATTTTTTTTCTGCTTTTGATTTTGATTCTTCTTTTTTCTTTTCCTTCTTTTTTTGTTTTTTTTATGGAATCTGAACTCATAGGGTTAGGCAAGTCCTTGTTATCTCTTTCGAAGGATCTTCTTTGATTGGATTTCCTTCATAGAGCCTTTTGGGGTGAAAGTACAACAGAAAACTTTTGATCTTCCTCTTTAATCAGGATAAAATCCCACAGAACTTGAAGAGATGGAAGCTCGACTTCAAATGGGCAAAGCTCTGCTGAGTCAACAAGAGAGGCATTTGCCCTGGTAAAGAAATTTCATTGCATCGTTCATACTGCAAACTTTGACATTGTGCTGTTGTGCAGAGTTCATTATCAGCGTTTAACTCGAGCATATCCTGATAGGATCATATGAAGACATCTTCGAACTTTAGAGGTAACCCAGCAAGGTCTTGCGTTGTCGTTGCGATCAGGTCAATTCTAATTTTCACCAAACTCATAATTTCTAATAATTCCTTGTGAGGTAGGATCTACCTCTCTTCTTGTTCAACCATCTTTAACAAGTCAGGTGATAAACTACAATCTTTGTCATTTTCAAAGCCTTAAGATCCCTCTGAACACATGCCTCGCTCAAAAGGAAAATCTGGGTCTGTAGCAGTGTCATTCATGTTATTGATATCTGGAGACTCATAATAAGTATCAAAGAATATACAAAAGAAAGTATAAATTTATGAACAATTATTTATACAATATGATTATGAATGGATGAATGATGCGGAAGAAAATCTGAAAGAATGAAATAATCAGAAATAATTATTCAAAAAGAATGAAAGAACATTAGCTCAAAAATGATCGCAAAGATGTATTTCATTAGAATAATAACATTCAGATATGAGCCTATTTCACAAAGGAATTTCTATCACTTTTAGGTTAAAAACAACAAAATGTTCTGAACATTACTCTAGAAAAGCTCTAAAAACTATAAGGATTTCTTCCGCAGTCTAATTGTTTAGAACGCTCCAGAATTCATAAGGGCAGACATCTAACAAGGTCCCTTCGCAATTGTGTCTTCAAACACGTCGTTGGTGTGAACATTTCCCAACATCTCTTCATACATCGCATTCACCCTATTGTCAATCATGATTGGGTAGCGGATTTTCTGCAGTAGATGAGTTACCCAACTTGACAATACCCATATTGATGAGTTTTTCAACTAGCTTTTTGAAGGTGATGCAATTCTCTATTGAGTGCCCCGTAATTCCTGCATGGTAGTTACATTGTGCGTTTGCATCATACCACTTTGGATACGGAGGTTGTGGGGGTTTTGAGTAGGAAGGGGAAACAACATGCGCATCGAATAAACTTTGATACAGCTCTTTATATGACATCAGAATTGGTGTGAACTTGAGCTTCTCAGTACCTGGTTTCGATCCAGGTTCTTGTCTCAATGAGCCTTGTTGACCAGCAACTCCTTTTCCTGGATGACTTATAGTAACTGATCTTGAGTTACCTATGTTATTCCCCTCATCTTCTTTTATTCTTGAGACTGACTTTTTGTTACTCTCTCCACCATCCATTCTTCCACTTCTGATGGCATTTTCAATCATTTCGCCATTCATGATTATGTCTGAAAAACTCTTTGAAGCACTTCCCAACATATGCGTGATGAACGGGGCCTTCAATGTGTTGATGAAGAGCATCGTCAATTCTTTTTCCAAAAGAGGTGGTTGCACCTGCACTGCCACTTCTCTCCACCTCTAAGCATACTGTCTGAAGCTTTCGTTTGATTTCTTCTCCAAATTCTGTAGAATTATTCTGTCAGACATCATTTCTGAGACATGAGTGTATTGTCTCATAAATGCCTATGCCAAATCTCTCCAAGTAGCAATTTTGGTTCGGCTTAGCTGATTGTACCATTTTAACGCCGCACCTGTAAGACTATCCTGAAAGTAGTGTATTAATAATTAATCATTATTAATATACCCCGTCATTCTCCTGCAGAACATAGTGATATGGGCTTCTGGGTAACTGGTCCCATTATATTTCTCGAATTCCAGCATCTTAAATTTGTAAGGAAGCACCAAATCCAGAACTAAGCTCAGATCTTTCGCATCTATTCCACGATAGCTGTCGATACTTTCTATCGCCCTAAACTTCTCTTCAATCCATTTCCATTTCTCCTCAAACTGCTTTGGTAACTCTTCCTTCACCTTGTCTTTCTCAGCTACTTCATCGAAATCCGGGACAACAAAATTAACCAGATTATCGCTAGGACCAGAACCAGATCCAACCTGAAGGTTCTTCGATATTGAAGCATCACCTTGAAAATGCTGAGGCCTAATCAAAACAGAAGGTCTTCGTGGATGTGGTTCAATCTGAACTTGCGCATGCGGAGGCGTGAAACCTGGAGGAAAAAGTGGTTCATCATTGTTTTCTTCTTCATCGCAAATCACAGGACCTTTCCCTTTATCCACTCCCTTGGTTATTAATTGCGTCAATTTAGTCATTAAGTCATCTTGAGACTCCTTCATCTTTTGTACCATGTCTTTCTGGATCTTTTCCATATGTTCTTTCATTTGCACCTGTAGTTGTTCTTGCATTTCTTTCTGCATTTGCTCCAGTTTCTCTAATCTTTGATCCATTTCTTTAGTTCCTATTCTGGTAGTGCAAGGGTGTTGGTTTGGTAGGTTGGTTTCCAGGTTAGCTAAAATAAATTTACTCGTTTAGACTCTTTCAATGGATTTTAATGCATGTAATGCAATGTAATGCAAATGCATGAAATGAATGCCTAAAGAGACGTTGATTCTGATTCAATTACATTTAGGAAACTTTTCTAGAAAGCAAATTCCCTTTCATAAAATGGATACACGTACGGCCTCACCGTCATATTCCAAGAAACAACATCGGTCTTTTTTCTTCATCCGCATGTTTGAAGTAATCTCGCCAATTTTCAATAGATGCCACTGCTAGCTCATTTTCTTGATCTTGGTCGCGATCCATCATCTGCCCATCTTCATAAGGCTCGTTAGCTTGCCGAAGGCTTTTGGATAATCGTCTCGAACCCTTAGGACACGAAGTAAAGATCATGAACTCTTTCATCGCCCTTCTTGTGTTTCTCAGAATATATTTGGGAAGTCGTATTGTTTTCCACTTTATCAAGGAATCCGTATTCCATGACAAGCTTTCTAATTTAGTAATCGGACTTGAATCAATATCTCTTTCCTAAGATGTAGATGTGATGCAATGCAATCATAATCAAAACACAATAAAAGGGGTTAGAACAAAACATAAGCAAGCACGGAAAACAAAAAGTACCTAATCATATAAATACTAGGGATTTGGAGTGGTTCTACCTAGGTTAAGTTCCTAAGTCCACTATATGAGGGTTGGCTCTAAAGATAAGGTACCCGAACCAGTAGATTCCTCGATCTTCACCCATTATAGGCTCATACAGACCGAGTTCGGTTCAGGAGAATACATTTCCCTATGGCTGCACGAAGATGAAAACCTCACGAAGACATAGGTACGGATGTATCCCGAAAGTGATTCACTATCCTGCACGGAGGTGAAAACCTCACGAGGGACTAGTTTCTCACTCCCACTTAAAGGGTGTGACCAACGGTCATGCAATGCTATGTAGAAGGATACAAAAATTTAAACCAACACAGCAATTATAAATCACAATGATGACAATTGTAATAAAGACGAATGAAATGCAATGAAAGGATCATATATTTAAACCAAGTTTTCGATTTTCGACAAAAAGACAAAAAGTAATCAACCCGTGGCTTGACTCTCTTATTTTTGGGTCCCCAGTGGAGTCGCCAAGCTGTTGACACCATTTTTTTTGATGAAAAACGGGGTCGACTTGGGTTTTGGAAAATGAAAACGAAAACGGGAGTTGCCACCGATCCTTTTTGATGAGGTGTGATCGGATCACCTCGAAAAGTGGTTGCTTTTAATAAACGATTTGATTTTATTAAAACAAGTTTGGTCCACGAAATTCAGAAAAACGGGTTCGGGAGTCGGTTACGCACGAGGAAGGATTAGCACCCTTGATACGCCTAAAAATTGGTACCTAGTTGATTACTTAATGTCTTAATGTCGAAAAACTGAAAACTTTAAAGAAATTTAAAATACGATCCTTAAAAAAACTTGAATGGCATGGATTAAAATTCAAGAGGATATGTGGCAATTTGGTTAAACGAGAAATCGAAACCCAGCACCTTAGGGCACGTTCCTCGAATTTCCAAACGCAAAACATTGCCTTATTTTGAAATTTTTGAAGGGATATTTAGCTATTTGTTTGAACGAGAAAAATCGACACCCAGCACCTTAGGGCATGTTTTCTCGAATTCCCAAACGCAAAACATTGCCTTAATTTTCAAAATTTTTTTAAAAGGATATTAAGCCATTTGGTTGAACGAGAAAAAAACGACACCCAGCACCTTAGGGCATGTTTTCTCGAATTTCCAAACGCAAAATATTGCCTCATTTAGAAAAATTTTCCTCTTTTTTGAAATATGGTATTTATGTGCATAATGGAATAATAAATAAAGTAATGTGACTAAAAATAATATGATCAAAAAATGAACAATAAATAAAAAAGAACAAATCCATCATATATATACAACAACAAATAAATAAATAAATAAATAAGCTAAAACATAAAAAAATTGGACATATAACTAAATAAATAAATAAACATAAAGTAAAAAAATAAAATAATAATAACAATAAAGGAAAATAGTTAAAAATCATAAAATATGAAAATATGTTTGTACATATAAGGGAAATATATATGTATGTATATACATAAAATTATAAAAATATGAAAAATATATATGTTGTAAAGTTATTAGATATAAAAGTTTATGTAAGTATGTATATAAAAATAAGTTATATAGGAAATGTACGTGTATAATACATATATGTAAATATATATATAGAATAAAAATATAAATAAAGCTAAAATAATATAAAACCAACTACCATATTAGCAAGATAGTAACGAATAAGAAAAATAAAACCAATGATAATAATAATAATAATAATAATTAATTAATTAATAAATTTGCTAAAACATGGACCAAATCGAAATAAAAACGAAAGTATTGGGCGAAATTGAAATAAAAAAGAAAACAAAAAGGACTAAATTGCAACGCGCGCTGAAAAGGCAAAGGCCAAAACTGCAAATAAACCACAGCCCCAAAACGCAGCGTTGAAATGGGCCAAGTCGAAACAAAAATAAAATTGCAAGGGCGAAATTGAAAATAAGAGAAAATAACGAAAAAGGATCAAATTGTAACACGCTGCAAAATCAGGGGGACTGCGCGCGCAAATAGTCCAAAAATAAAAAACACGCCGAAAAATCTAAAAAGGTAAAATTTTTATTTTATTTTTTTAAATATTTTCGCAAATATAAACTGTTTATAATATAAAAAAAAGTATATGTATAAAAATAAAAACGGGTATAAAAAGAAAAGAGATGCGAAATGAAAAAAGAAAAAAAAAAGAAAAAACCTTGGAGTAAATCTGTTTTTGTTTTTTTATTTCTCTGCTAATGTTCTTTTTCTTTACAAAAATCAGAAGGGAGCCCTTGTTACAAGAATGAAGTTTGGCCCCCCAGATTACATATCTGTTTCGGCTTTTATAGCCTGTTTCTTTGCTGTTCTTTTCTTTGTTGTTTGCAGGTGCAAGTTTCAGTGATTGAAGCAGATGGTTGAGGTGACGTGCGGCGCGGCGTCAGAACGGTGGCGGCGACAGAATGGTGGCGGCGCCGGGCTAGAAGACCCTAGGTGCGGCGCACCTAGGGAAAATTTTTTGTTTTTTCTGTTATGGGTTTTGGGCTAGGGTTTGTTTGTAGATTTGGATATTGGGCCATGGATTATTTTGGGTCTGCTTGGTGGGATTGTAGGTTTGGGTCTGATTTTGGGTTAGTGGGCCTGGCTTGATTTGGTGAGGCCCGGGCTAATTTGGTTTTCTACAATATTAATATTGACCTCGAGTAAGTAAATTTATTGTGTGAAATTGTGGGTGACAGAAAATATCCATAATAAATAGATGTGTTAATTTGCTTGAAATGAATTACGTGGCTATGCTGGTATTACATTGATGATGAATGCAAAGTCATATATATATGTATCTATGAGAACAAGTTAAAAGCTTTATGACTTCTCCATCACCCCCTTATCAGTATTGTTTTGTGACAAAAATTATCTTGATGAGATAGTTATGTTTTTCAACTGAGTTAATTCTGATAGTATAAAAGTAAACACTTAAATGTTTGAGTGAAAATATATTGATTATGAGTTGAAACTCATGAAAGAAGTTAAATCCAATTAAATAATTTATTAAGGTATGTTATTTAAAGAAAGAATTAACCAGAAGTTTTTCTGGATCGATTTCTATTAGTAAAGAGATAATGTGAAAATTCTGTTGACAGAATTAGACAATTGAGTAATGTTTGTATTATAATAAGAGCTGAGTACAGTAGCTATAATGGGTAATTACTATGAATCCTTTTAGACATTCTGTGTGTACAATTATCCTTAGAATTATATGTGACTGTTTAGTTTCAAAAAGAATTATTATCGTATGAGAACGTTAGCTAAACATATTAATAAATGAAAGAATTATTGGTTTGTTTGGGTTATGTTCGACATCACCATGTCTTTTTCTGGTATTTATCCCTTGTGTGAATATGAAAATCAACGGTAAGTCTGAGTGAGGCTAATATTTTATATCTACTGGTTATTGTTCTATTGAATATACGTGAAGAATATATTGCTTCTGTTACTTTGGATTCCATTAATTATGAGTGACATTGATCTTTCTAGACCTTTTTTTTATCATCGAAATGGATATCATTCTATATGGATTGTAATTTTTCGATAATTTGTGTAGCTTCAAATGCTGAAATATCGCTATCCTGATTTTCTTATGAATCTATGTGATTATATGTAAAAGATATGAAAATCCAAAATCATGTGTGAATTTGAAATGTACTGTGTGGAAGAAAATCATTAATCTACTATCTAGTAAGATTTCCGGGGACGAAAATCCCTAAAGGGGGGAGAGTTGTAACAGCCCGATTTTAGGCCTAGTCAGAATAGTGGTTTTGGGACCACAAATTTGAAGAGGAAAAATTTGTTTTTCATTATATTTTTATGGTCTACAACTTCGCGGAATGATTTCGTAAAAATTTCGTTCAAAAATTTCGACGTTTGGTCACTCAATTTAGCCAAAAGTACTAAATTGTAAAAAGTACAAAAGTTGAGTTCTACATGTTAGAAGTGTCCAATTGTTATGAAATTTTAAATTGGAGGTCCTTAAATTGTAATTAGACCATTGGTTAACTTTTTGGACAAAAATGGACAAGAGATAAGTGAAATAGGATATTTTTAAGTTGGAGGCATTTTGGTCATTTAGTAATTAAAAAGAATTAAAAAGGCTAAAATAGCCAAAAAATTGATCATCTTCTCCATGGTGAATGAAATCAGAAAAGGGGAAGCCATATTTAGGGTTTTCAAGCTTCCAAGCTCCAAGGTAAGTGATTCCAAGCCACATTTTTAATGTTCTTTACGTTTTTAGAGTCCTGGTAACATGATTTAGTTATTCTAGCAATAATTTAACCTAGGGTTCAAATTTGGAAAAATACCCATAGGTGAAATGTGTTTATTTTGATGCTTTATGGTATAATATGAAGCTTGAAATTATGTTAAATAACTTTTGCTAGCCGATTTTAAGTGAAAACGAGTAAATTGACAAAATTGGTAAAAATCCCTAATGTTCATAAGTAAGTGTTAGGATGAGAATTTGATGTTGCCATAGAAGGGAAAAATGTTCAGCATGTCATAAAACATAAGAAAAAGCAATAAAGTTTAATTTCCGGGCCTAGGGGCAAAATCATAATTTTGTGAAACTTTAGGGGGAAATGTAATTTTGCGAAAATATGATTTTTGGACTGAATTGAATTATATGAATGTTATATAAGCTAAATATGTTATTATAGATCAAGAAAGAAGTGGAATCAACCTTGATCAGAGAAAAGAAAAGATTGAAGACTAAATTGTTAAATTTTTATATTATTGCACCAAAGTAAGTATGTATGTAGATAATATATTGTTTTATTTATGCGTAAGTGTTTTATTATTTTATTTAAGATATGTACTATACGTGGAACAAATATATGATGCAAATTATGAATTAAGATTGGTTAGAGAAGAATTGGTAAAATATTGAAAAGTAAGAATTTCCCTTTTGAAACTCAAAATGGAAAATATATGAATGATTGTAATTGGGTCAGAAGGTGGTACGGGCTAACTGTAGGCCACTACGTGTACTAGACTGATAGGTCGCATATGTGGCACGAACTAAGTGCAGGCTACTATGTGCACCGATATTCTGTTATGACATAAGGGTGGCACGGACTATGTGCAGGCCACCGGTAATCTGTTACGATACAAGGGTGGCACGGACTGTGTGCAGGCCACCAATAACCTATTAAGATACAAGGGTGGTACGAACTATGTGCAGGCCACTGAGAATCTGTTATTACACAAAGGTGGTACGGACTGTGTGTAGGCCACCGAGAAATCTATTTTTATTCCGATAAGTTCAACGGGAAATTTATAAAGTGAAAATACATGATATGACAAAATGACTATGTGATTTATAAGTGCATATATAGTGGGAAAATTTATGAACAATGTGCTCGTTATTTGATTGAACTATCGAAAAAATGAAATGAAAGAGAAATTTATGAAAGAGTGAAAACTTGAATTAAAATGGTTTAGACAATAACAGTGGTGTGACTTTGAAAAATCACCAAAAATAGTATAAATTGAATTAGAGGGTGATTGAGATATGAAATGAAATCTTATTGAGTCTATTTTTACATAAAATAAACAGAGTAAGCAAAAGAGTTACATATTTTGAGATATTTGAATTTTAGTGAGGCAGGGTTTGATTGATTTTAGAATCCCCTGTTCTGACTTTGAAAAATAATTAAAATTTTAAAAAATAATTATGAGTTATAATTTATATGCTTAGAATCCTTAATGAGTCTATTTTCAAAGTAAGTAAATAGAAATATCATCCAAATTTTGTACAATGAGATAATTCATTTTTAGTGAAGAGAGGTCAGAGATGTTGAGTAGTGAAACAGGGGTAAATTTAAAGAATAAACTGTACTAATTGGCCGAGTCAAAAATTCTAAAAATTTTATGGTAACAAGATATGTGAGTCTAGTTTCAGGGAAAATTAGCGATGCATAATTTGGAGTTCTCTAGCTCCAAATAAAAATAATTAAGTTATACTGACTTGGATAGACAACCTTGAATATACTTAAGGGTGAATAATGAAAGTTTAGAAAATGTTATTTCTAAGAGTGTTAAGTACATTAAGGATGTGAAATGGAGAGGAGGAGGAGGAAATTTAAATATATATATATATATATATATATAAATGATTTGTGTATAATTGGTTATATGATTGATTATAATCATAAATGTTGAAATAGAGGTGATGCTTATATTGGTGCATTACTGGTCATGATAAGCTCATGAGAGAAAATAAAGTTTCATAGCATATGTGTGTGGTATATTTGGCATGAAATGATGTCTTGAGCGGCTCATGAATTAACTCATGTTGGTAAGTTGATGCATAATTATAGTATTCAAATATATACATATTTGTAATATTTTGCTATGTGATTCGGAAAAAGGGGAACAAATAGCACAATGAAAATTCAGCCATGGTGCTAGTTTATGTTAAAGGAGTGTTTTATGGCATATCTTAAGTAATGAAATGTTATGAATTTTGAGATTAATTTGCTAGTCAAATAAATGACAAATGAATTGATTGCGTATTCGTAATTTTGACATATGCTTGGTATATGAAACGTAATAATATATGCTTGAATAAACTTTAAGTATTTGAATGACATGGATTTGATGGTGATAAGATTCGAACATTGAATTCATGAAGCACAGGTGATGTATTATTGTTGTGTGATAACTTGGTTCGAGAAATTGGTAAGTGAAAGCATTTATGGATATAGAAGAAAATTTGGAGTGAATATGAAATTTAGCTCAATTAAATGATTTTATCGATTAGACATTGTGTATACCAAAATGTGTTAGTGAATTACATATTCGTAAATTGACATTCGAAGTTCAGTTAGTGATATATGAAAATAACATGGAAAGATTTATGATTGTGATTAATATTGATTCTGACTTAAAGTGGATTCTTCAATATTGGATTGATTTAACCGATATATTGAGCATATGAATGGGTATGTATTGGGCCTCGTAAACCCTAATTAGCGACTCGAAGATAATAATTTGAAAGTTTTTAATTTGGATGAAATTTTATAACTCGGTTTAATATGTTTATAAGTGTATTTATTCTGGTAATGCCTCGTACCCTGTTCTAGCGCAGAATACAAGTAAGGGATGTTACAATGTGACATCACTAGATTCGGCCCTAATGTTTAGGCCAGGTTTGGGGTGTTACAAGTATTTATAGCGAAAATAATTCGCCAACAATATGACTTCTTTTAAAAAGAAATTAGATTACTTGTTCTTGAAAAATGGAAAGGATATACAATTACAAACAAATTGATTATTAGGTTAATATTTGGTCCCATGTCTATAAAATAAAAAAATTTAAAATTTTAAAAATAACTATAAATAATTTTATTTTAAAGAATAAACATTAATTATAATTTTTAAATATGAATAATTACAAATACACAGCGTGAATATCAAAATCCAAAACTTAAAAATCAAAACCCCAAATCTAAAACTCAAAATTTAAAACTTGAAACTCAAAATTTAAGAGAAACAAAATATTTATAATTAATATTTAAATATAATTAATGATATTTATTTTGAAATTCTTTAATAAATTTATTTCACACTAGTGATGATGTGTGGTATTAATTTTAACTAAAAGTCCATGAGCACTGGCTGACGGGCCCCTAGATCATGCATTTATATTTTGTATTAATCTAAGTATGTGACATATCAATGTCTATCGAATTAAGTTGATATATAACACAAGATATTGAAAGAAGAAAACAGCGCTGGTCGCTAGCTGTTCTGATGAATTCAATTTTATAAAAAAAAAAAATTAGGGTGTCTATCGCTGTTCATAGTGATTATTTTTTTCGCTACGAATGCTTTTAAAAAGACAAATGATTGGTCATGAAATATATATCGAACTCCCATTCTTATAATTAAAAGATGAGATAAACAAACATTATACCACATCTAATAATTATAAATTCAAAATTTTAATAACATGCGATACAACATTCGAGTAATTCTTCAAAAAGAAATAAAATAGAATATTTGGATTAAAAAATACAGGTTGTATATAATATTAGGATAAAAAGAAATCAGTCTTGCACTGATATTTATATCTCCTACCATATATTTTAGGTTTAATTATAGTTTCAGTTTCTCTATAATGCTAAATTTTGAGATTTAATTTTTTTTTTACTTCTTTTTATATGAGTGTAGCATCATAATTCTTAGTCTTTGTTTTGTGATACAATGCATAGAAATACCCATAGCCCCTACCTAATATTTAAATAAGAGGATAATGCACTTTAGCACACTCGAACCCATGTCTTTTTTCACTGGCAACAATGTCGATGCCAACTGAGCTAAGACTCAATTGGCTTCTATTTTTATAATGTTATTAGTAGGTTAAAATTAATAACATGTAAGTTATTTTCATTAAAGCTCATGAATTTTTATTATACAATCATTTGGTCATACAACTAAGTTCACATAGAAATCTAGTCAATCATGTTCAACTAATAATAAATTTGCATGTCAGTTGAATGGTTAAAGTTGTTTTAATAAAAAAAATTCACATAATCATTTCAATGATGACAACTAAATTGTGATCAATTTAATCATAATAATAATATAATAAATAAAAAATATTATATCAAATTAAAATAAAGAAATTAAGTTGAAAATTTTAGCATAGTGACTATACCTATATGCTTAAAGGATGTTTAATTAACAACATAATTTATTTGACGATTAATGGCCAATGTTAAAGAGACGGTTAGAATATAAATTTATATATCTACACTTAGTGTAAGTTGATATTAGGGGCGAAATCAGAAAATTCTTTTAAGAGGGTCGAATTTATATTGTAATTTTTATAATAGAAAAAAATATAATTTCATCATTTTAATAGACTATATCTTTATAACTTTTAAAAGATTATATCAAATTTTTATATTTTTAGAGTGGCCAAAGTACAATTTTACCTTTATTAATTTAAAATTTTAAAAATTTTAAAGTGATCATATGAAAAAATTCATTTTAGGGGGCCCGAGGCCTGGGACCTGGGCCCTTGCCAGCCCCTAGTTTCGCCACTGGTTGATGTTACATGTTAATTGAATATATATTCAGTTAGAAAATGATTAAAATACATTTTTATATACAAACTAATTTATATTATAAGAGTATTTTTGTTTTATTAAATTTTTATATAAAATTAATAAAAAATTAAATAAGGTGAGAGTTAAGCTCATGGCACAATAAATTGTAAATATTTAACTCTAGCATTTCAGCTAAAATTTCATTTGATTTTTATCTAAAATTTTAATAAATATATTTATTATATGATTTTTTAATTCATATTGTGGGTGTGTCATAATCTAATTAATCTTATTTATTGAATAGTAGTTAAATATTTAAAAATTTAATTATAAATTTTTTATTTTAAAAGCATTCTAATAAGATAATAATTTTTTTTATGTTGATATATAAATTTACACAGGTAATAAATCAAATACAATCACATTAAACTAAATATTCTATACAACGTTACAACGCACTAGTGTCACGGGTCAAACTGCAAAGCCCGTAACCATGGCACAAGATGCGCCCCATAGAGGTCTGTTGATAAGATGTGATCATTTAGCCCACGAGAACTGGCCCAATTCAAAGAACTGTTGGAGAAGCCTGTTAGATTAAAGCCTAGTTGGCTTGATAATGAAGATATTAAAACTTAGGCTATTATGTTAACTAATCTTAGAAGATTGATAGGAATCATATCTTGTAAAGATTATATTAGATTTGATATGGAATATCTTGTAAATCCTTAAAATCAAGGGATATGGTTAATCTCGTCCGTCGATGTAAATTAATCTTATCGGTCGATTTTGGGGGAGCTCAGCTATAAATAGAGAGCCTCCCTCTCACTTGAAAGGCATTCCATTATATGTTGAATTCTTATGAGTAATAGAATTCTGAGAGTATTTACTCAAACACCTTGTGTGTGTTCTTTTCTATGGCTTTCTATTGTTCTTTGTGGCTTCTTTTGGCATAAGTTTGCTTCCGCTATATAAATTGAAGCCTTGGAGGACTTCTACAGGAATCCTCACTTGAGTAAAGGTTGACATAGGCGAGTTTGGACGAACGGATTGCCTAAGGCTACACGGATTGCGAGACGAAAGATCTAGCCCCGTGACACTAGAATATTTGAAAGCTGAGATGCACCGCAACTGATCCCCTTTTATCATCATTATAGAAAAAGTATTTAACAATAATTAAGCATTCTTAGAGTCGATAAGTTGGTTTAAATTAACAATTTGGTCAACAACTTTGGTTTTTAAGGAGAAATTACACAACTGATCACCTTACTTTTATAAATTTTCATTTTAGGCACTGAAAATAAAAGGGTTTATAATATGGGCACTGTCTTTACACACTCTTATCATTTTAGTCACCCGCTGTTAATTTGCCATTACATAAACTTATTTTAGTCACCCAACTTTAGTAAAATTTCATTTGGCCACTCATTTTCTTTTTTTGAATTATTTAAAATTTTTGTTTTTACAGGGAATTGAATTATTCAAAAGCTACGATAAACCCAAGTTTTCCACTTTAACTCAATTTCCTGTCAAACCCCCAAGTTTTTCCTTGTAAAACCCTAGGTATTTCCCTTTTATTAAAAAACTAAAATTAATTCCAAAAAATAAAAAAATTAGAAATTAAAAAAATAAAATGGTTTTCCCTATAAAAAACCAAGTTTTTCCTGTAAAAATCTAAGTTATTTCCTGTAAAATCTCAACTTTTTCCCTAAAAAAATAAAATTAATTCTACAAAAGGAAATTGAAAATGATAAACTAGTTTTTCCTATAAAAATTTAAGTTTTTCTTATAAAAACTTAGGTAATTTGTTGTAAAACCCCAAGTTTTTCTCTTCCATTTTTTATTTAGAAAAAGTTAAATTAAATTAAATCCAAAAAGAAAAAAAATAAAGGAAATTTAAAAATAAAATGATTTTTTATCCCAAATTTCTCCAATAAAAATTTAAGATTTCCCCATTACCAAAAACACTAAAATTAATACCTAGAAAAAGATAAAATAAAAGATATTAAAAAGATAAAATGAGTTACCAAAATGAAAACTTACTAAAGTTGGGTGACTAAAATGAGTGTATGTAATGATAAATTATTGGCAGGTGACTAAAATGCTAAAAGTATGAAACGATAATAACTAACAATAAACGTATGTAACGATAGTACCGAAATTGCAAACTTTTTATTTTCGATACCTGTAACGCCCCGCTTAACTTATTTATGTTTCTGTAAATACCTAACACAAATGTGTATTTGTTTCAGTGACTAAGTGTTCTGAATGTGACAACCCAAAATTGACCCTAGTCGGGAAGTGGTTTCGGGACCGCTAAACCGAGTCACCGAAATGTTTGAATGTGATATTTATTGTCTAGAATATGTAATTATGAATGTGTGAAAATTTCAAGCTTCGATTTAGTCGATTGCATGTGAATTTAGTCAATAGGACTTATGTGCGACATTTTTGAAATGTGATGGTCGAAGCATAAGGACCTATTAGTGCATGAAATAAAAAGGGGGGACTTGCATGTCAAATTCCCCCCCTAATTAGTAGTGGCCGGCCATGACAAGCATGGTAGACCAAGTGTGATGGGCAAGACATGTCATAGACATGTTGTGTTGGTGCATCATGGGTGGAAAAAAATAAAATAAGGAGCATGGGCATAAAATAATGAAAGGGAATATGATGAAAAAAAAATGTGTGGTTGTTTCCCCCCCCATTGCCGTGAGTTAAAGAAAAGAAAAGAGAAAATTTTGTTCATCCTTTTTCATCTTCATTTGGCCGAAAATTCAAAGGAAGGAGGAAGGAGTTCTTGCTTCATGTTTGGTTTGGAAGAGGATTAGGAGGAGGTTTGGCCATACTTGTATCTAGATCAAGGTATGTTTGAGGTTGTGTTATGAGATTCATGCATGTTTTTAGTTGCTAGCTTGAGTTCTAATTAGCCCATGGTTCAAATCCTTGCTATGTCATGGGGATGATATTCGGCCTAGGTAGATTTTGTGTTAATGCCATTGCATGCTAAATATGAAGCTTGTTAATGATGCATGTGATGGTGGATTGATGATTCTTGAATCTTCTTTTTTAGCATTTTTGAGTGAGCACATATGTGCATTGGTTGCTAGATGGAGAAGAATCGGCTAGCAAGTTGTGTGCTAAGGCCGAATATAATTTTTGTATATTAATGAGTAATGCATGTGTTAAATTGATGGAAAGGGAGAGGATGCTTTACTAGTGTATATATGTGTGTATTAGCCAAGTTTTGAACTTGAAACAAAAGGGTGTTTAGTCAATACAAGTGACCATACTTGTAGAATGTATTAAGTGTTGAAATCGGCCCCAACATAGACATGCATATTCGGCCATAGGAAGGAGATTGGTGTTGCATGTATTCGGTTAGAGGCAAGCATATTGATGCTTTTGTCTTGGCTTAGAAAATTCGGCCAAGGGGGAAAAATTAGCTAAAATGTTGAGTTTGATTCATGATTCCGTACATATGTGACCTTAATGTCTAATGTATAAATATGGGCTAAGTGCCTTGTGTTCCTCTTTTCGATGCTCAAATGATTAAATCAATTTATTTGTTTAATTAAGCTCAAGAGCAAAGGGGAACTAAATCCGATAAAGGGAAGGAAAAAGTGGTCGAATAGCTATATGAATCGTTCGACAACACCCGAGGTAAGTTCCTGAGTAAAAGAGCTTAAATTATGATTTGATTAGATCATGTTTTAAGCAAATTAAAATCATGCTCTTTGTGTGGCTATTGAGCCGAAATTGCAAGAATGATAAGTGTCTTGTGTTCGAGTTTTGCTAACGAAAATGAAATACGAATGTGCCATGATTTATTGTTAAATGTGCATGGTTATTTGAATGATGTCCGGGCTAAGTCCCGAAGGCTTTGTGCTAAGTGACCATATCCGGACTAAGATCCGAAGGCATTTGTGCGAGATACTAATTCCGGGCTAAGCCCGAAGGCATTTGTGCGAGTTACTAAATCCGGGTTAAGTCCCGAAGGCAATTGTGCGAGTTACTATAACCGGGCTATATCCCGAAGGCAATTGAACGAGTAGCTATATCCGGTTAAATTCCGAAGGTACGTGATTTGGGAATGAATGATCTTGCTGTAAAAATTTCAGTAAATACTCTAGAAACATCCCAACATTGAGATATGTTTCGTATGTGCTTGAATTTAGTTGAGCCCTTACAAATAAGTATTCGCTCAGTTGATAAACGAGCTACCGGCCTTTGGCTAAGTTGATCTTTTGTGTATGTACATAAGGTTTGGTAATGTGAAGCAAGTATGATATTGAAAAATTGTGCATATGAAATTATCCGTTTAGCTACATGAATGCTATACTTTTGTTGTGCTGGAATTCCTTGCTCAAAACTTACTAAGCATAAATTGCTTACTCCGTTTCTTTGATCCTCTGTTTTATAGATTTTGGTTCTCCAGCTATCGGACTCGGGATTTTGAAGTCGAAGTCGCCCACACTATCAAAGGCCCCCCCTTTTTGGTACAATTTTGGTTGAACTTCGAAATGGCATGTATAGGACTACCCGTTTGTTGTGGGTCATGGACCCTTTGGACTTGTATAATTTTGGATAGCCATGCAAAAATGGCTTATATATGTTTGAGTATAATGTTATAATCATTTGGTGTGGATATGCTTGACAAGGATTGGCCATGGGAATGGTTAATCACTATCATAAATTGTGCTATTTATGCAAAAAGGGCTAGTTGAATCATGGAAACCATGAAATAGGTAAAGTCTACCTTAAAGGCAGATGCTGACAGCAGCAGTGATGTAGATTTGGAAATTCACTAAAAATAGTAGGAATGGAATTAAATAGTGAATAAATTATGTAAACGAACCTTGATGAATCTATTTTCATAGGAAAGTAACGAAACAATCATACGGACAGTATGTTAAGAGATATTCAGGTTCTCGTGAGACAGGGCCAGAACGGTTTCTGGATTTCCTGTTCCGACTTTGGAAATTCATTATAAATTAACCAGGGACAATTAGGAGTCAAGCCATATATGTATAGATTCCTCTCTGAGTCCATTTTCTATAGAAACAAACGGTATCAGTATTGAAGCCCTGTACAGGGAGATATCCAAGTCGTAATGCGCAAAGGTCAGGGTAGTCAATCCCTGTAACATGGGAGACTTTGACTAATAAACTGTACTGATTGGCCCAACCAAAAATTCTAGAAAAAAATATGTACATTAGAATATGAGTCTAGTTTCAGAGAAAATTTACGGAACTGGATTCCGAGTTTCTGAACTCAAGATATGATTTTTAAAGCGACTAGTACGCAGATTGGCAGTGTCTGGGAAATTTTTTTTTAAAAGTCTGTTAACACCTCGTGTTCGACTCCGATGACGGTCTCGGGTTCGGGGTGTTACATTTGATTGGTATCAGAGCTACGGTTTAGTCGATTCTAGGACTACCGTAATGCGTTGGGTCTAGCTATACATGCCATTTTATGTGATTATTTGATAGTGTGGTGATTTCTGACATTTGCAAATGTGTTTATTTATAGTAATGGATCCCGATCCCGACCGAGCGGTAGCTGATGATCTTGAGAGTGTAGCGCCTGCTCCCGCACAAGGGACAGCGCCAGTGAACTCTCAACCTAATGCTAGTAACCCGAATGATGAAGCTAGACAAGCTTTCTATAGCGTGATGAATGATTGGTTCAACCAATACATTCGAACTAATACGGCTATTCCACAACCTCCCTTCCCGACTAATACAACCCCCGCACCTACAATACCTCCGGTAACTGACCAAATAAGGTCAAATAAGCCCCCAGTTAACAGAATCCGAAAACATGGGGCTACTGATTTTAAAGCTACGGATAGCGACGATGCCGAACAAGCTGAATTTTGGTTGGACAACACTATCCGGGTACTCGATGAGCTATCTTGTACACCTGATGAATGCCTAAAGTGTACTATCTCCTTGCTACGTGATTCTGCCTACTATTGGTGGAGTACTCTGACTTCTGTTGTGCCCCGAGAGCAAGTAACTTGGGAGTTTTTCCAAACTGAGTTTCGGAAAAAGTATATCAGTCAGAGATTTGTTGATCAAAAACGGAAGGAATTTCTTGAGCTTAAGCAAGGTTCCATGTCGGTTACTGATTACGAACGAAAATTTGTTAGACTTAGCAAATACGCTCGGGAATGTGTTTCGTCCGAGGCTATCATGTGTAAACGCTTCGAGGATGGGCTGAATGAAGATATAAAAATGTTCGTTGGCGTTCTTGAAATACGAGAGTTCGTAGTACTTGTCGAGCGAGCTTGTAAAGCCGAAGAGCTTAGAAAAGAAAAACAAAAAGTTGATGTGGGAACTTGAGAGTTTCGTAAAAGATCTTCGGGAAAGTCTCTTCAACAGGCATCGAAGAAATTTCGAGATGATGTGGGCTGGTCGAGAGGCACTTCGGGCCTTTTTAGACGAGATCGTGATCGACCCCCTGTGGGTACACGAGGCACTTCGGTCGCCAGTGTTGGGAATGAACGTCGAGACAGAACGAAATGTCGATATTGCGGTAAATGGCATTCGGGGAGTTGTAGATTCCCTGACCGCTCCTGTTACAAGTGCGGATAAGTTGACCACTTCATTAAAGATTGCCCGAGGTTGTCTGAACAGAATGTAAATCAGAGTGGGAAACCGGGTGCTACCACTGCTCGAGGTAGACCATCTGGAAATACGGGCAATGCTAGTGGTGGTCAGAGAGGATCTAGAGATGCTACGACCAGATCCGAGGCTCGTGCGCCTGCTAGAGCTTATGCTATACGTGCCCGCGAGGATGCTTCTTCGCCTGATGTTATTACCGGTACTTTTACTCTCTTTGATACTAATGTAATTGCTTTGATTGACCCCGGTTCTACTCATTCTTACATATGTAAAACCTTAGCATCCAGTAAGACTTTACCTATTGAGTCTACTGAGTTCGTAATTCGGGTGTCAAATCCCTTGGGTCGTTACGTGCTTGTCGACAAAGTGTGTAAGGAATGTCCCCTAGTAATTCGAGGTTCCTGTTTTCCGGTGGACTTGATGCTTTTGCCATTTGATGAGTTTGATGTTATTCTTGGTTTGGATTGGTTGACCGCGCATGATGCAGTTGTGAACTGCAAAAGCAAGACTATTGATTTGAGGTGCGCAAATAACGAGATAATTCGAGTTGAGTCTACGGACTTAAAGGGGTTGCCAGCTGTAATATCCTCAATGTTGGCCCAGAAATATGTAAGAAAAGGGTGCGAAGCATACCTTGCGTATGTACTTGATGACAAAGAATTAGAAAAGAAACCCGAATCTGTGCCGGTGGTTTGTGAATACCCGGATGTTTTTCCTGAAGAATTACCGGGTTTACCACCTGTTTGGAAGATAGAGTTTGGTATTGAGCTTGTACCTGGGACTACGCTGATTTCGATGGCTCCGTATCGTATGGCACCAACCGAGTTAAAAGAGTTGAAAGCTCAGTTGCAAGAATTGACGGATAGAGGTTTTGCTCGACCAAGTTTCTCACCTTGGGGTGCACCAATATTGTTCGTGAAAAAGAAGGACGGAACCATGAGGTTGTGCATTGACTATCGTCAACTGAATAAAGTGACGATAAAGAACAAATATCCGTTACCGCGTATCGATGATTTGTTCGACCAACTGAAGGGAGCCTCAGTGTTCTCAAAAATAGATTTGAGATCGGGCTATTATCAGTTGCGAATTCGAGATTCGGACATACCCAAAACTGCCTTCAGAACGAGATATGGTCACTATGAATTCTTAGTGATGCCATTTGGGCTCACTAATGCCCCTGCGGTATTTATGGATTTGATGAATCGGATCTTCAGACCATATTTGGATCGGTTCGTAGTTGTGTTCATTGATGACATCTTGGTCTATTCAAGAGATGAGACCGAACATGCTGAGCACCTGAGACTAGTGTTGCAAATTTTGCGGGATAAGCAGTTATATGCTAAGTTCAGTAAGTGTGAGTTCTGGTTAAGAGAGGTTAGCTTCTTGGGTCATGTGGTATCCGCATCGGGTATTCGAGTTGACCCGAGCAAAATTTCAGCCATACTTAACTGGAAGCCTCCAAGAAATATTACCGAAGTTCGGAGCTTCCTGGGGCTCGCCGGTTATTACCGACGATTTGTCAAAGGTTTCTCGATGATAGCCACACCAATGACGAAGCTACTTTAAAAGGATGTTAAGTTCGAATGGACGGAGAAATGCCAGAAAAGTTTTGATCAACTAAAAACTTATTTGACTGAAGCTCCAATTTTAGTGCAACCCGAATCTGGCAAAGAGTTTGTCATTTATAGTGACGCATCCCTACTTGGGTTGGGTTGCGTATGGATGCAAGAAGGTCGAGTGGTGGCCTATGCGTCGAGACAATTAAAGCCACATGAGAAAAATTATCCGACCCATGATCTTGAACTAGCTGCCATCGTATTTGCTTTAAAAATATGGCGACATTACTTATTTGGTGAAAAGTGCCATGTATTTTCGGATCACAAAAGTCTCAAATATTTGATGACTCAAAGAGACTTAAATCTGCGACAAAGACGTTGGCTTGAGTTGTTGAAAGATTACGAGCTTGTCATTGATTACCACCCGGGAAAGGCTAATGTGGTTGCGGACGTCTTAAGCCGGAAATCATTGTTTACTTTACGAGCGATGAATGTGCACTTGTCTGTTCTACCCGACAATGTGTTAGTAGCTGAATTAAAAGCCAAACCATTATTGATTCATCAAATTCGTGAAGCCCAGAAAGTTGATGATGAATTGGTTGCAAAACGGGCTGAGTGTGCTCCGAACAAGGAATCGGAGTTTCAAATTGATGATGATGATTGTTTGAGGTTCAGAAGTCGTTTGTGTGTTCCAAGGAATTCGAAACTCATTTCGATGATTCTGAACGAAGCCCATTGTAGCCGAATGTCAATTCACCCGGGGAGTACGAAAATGTACAACGATTTGAAACGTTGGTTTTGGTGGCATGGTATGAAACGAGACATCTCCGACTTTGTTTCGAGATGTTTAATATGTCAACTAGTGAAAGCGGAACATCAAGTGCCTTCAGGATTACTTCAGCCGATCATGATACCCGAGTGGAAATGGGATCGAGTCACAATGGACTTTGTGTCCGGACTGCCATTGTCAGCAAGTAAGAAGGATGCGATTTGGGTTGTTGTTGATAGACTGACTAAGTCGGCTCACTTTATCCCCGTGCGTACGGATTTTTCATTGGATAAACTAGCCGAATTGTATGTTTCTCTGATTGTGAGATTACACGGGGTACCTATTTCTATCGTGTCGGATAGAGATCCGAGATTCACCTCGCGATTTTGGAAGAAATTGCAAGAAGCTTTGGGTACCAAGCTGCATTTTAGCACTGCTTTTCATCCCCAAACCGATGGTCAATCTGAGCGGATAATTCAGATACTTGAGGATATGTTGAGATGTTGCATTCTCGAGTTCAGTAGTTCATGGGAACGGTATTTACCTTTGATTGAATTCGCTTACAACAATAGTTTTCAATCAAGTATTAAGATGGCACCTTATGAGGCTTTGTACGGTCGTAAATGCCGTACACCATTGTTTTGCACCGAGCTCGGTGAAAGTAAAATTTTCGGAGTTGATTTGATTAAAGATGCCGAACAGAAAGTAAAGGTAATCCGTGAAAGTCTGAAAGCAGCCACAGATCGTCAAAAATCGTATGCGGATTTGAAACGAAAGGACATTGAATATCAGGTGGGAGATAAAGTGTTTCTTAAAGTTTCACCTTGGAAGAAGGTACTCAGATTTGGCCGTAAGGGCAAGTTGAGCCCGAGATTCATTGGGCCGTCGAAATCTCCAAACGAGTTGGTCCAGTTGCGTATAGATTGATTTTGCCCCTTGAACTTGAAAAGATTCACGATGTCTTTCATGTTTTGATGCTTCGACGTTATAGATCCGATCCGTCACATGTGATTAATCCCTCAGAAGTTGAAATTCAATCTGACTTGAGTTATGAAGAAGAACCGATTCGTATCCTAGCTCGTGAAGTGAAAGAGTTGCGAAACAAAAGGGTTCCGTTAGTTAAGGTGTTATGGCTCAAACACGGGATCGAGGAAGCTACTTGGGAAACCGAGAGCTCGATGAAAGAACGATACCCAAACCTATTTACCGGTAAGATTTTCGGGGACGAAAATTTCTTAAGTAGGGGAGAGTTGTGACAGCCCAAAATTGACCGTAGTCGGGAAGTGGTTTCGGGACCGCTAAACCGAGTCACCGAAATGTTTGAATGTGATATTTATTGTCTAGAATATGTAATTATGAATGTGTGAAAATTTCAAGCTTTGATTTAGTCGATTGCATGTGAATTTAGTCAATAGGACTTATGTGCGACATTTTTGAAATGTGATAGGTCGAAGCATAAGGACCTATTAGTGCATGAAATAAAAAGGGGGACTTGCATGTCAAATTCCCCCCCTAATTAGTAGTGGCCGGCCATGACAAGCATGGTAGACCAAGTGTGATGGGCAAGACATGTCATAGGCATGTTGTGTTGGTGCATCATGGGTGGAAAAAAATAAAATAAGGAGCATGGGCATAAAATAATGAAAGGGAATATGATGAAAAAAAAATGTGTGGTTGTTTCCCCCCCCATTGCCGTGAGTTAAAGAAAAGAAAGAGAAAATTTTGTTCATCCTTTTTCATCTTCATTTGGCCGAAAATTCAAAGGAAGGAGGAAGGAGTTCTTGCTTCATGTTTGGTTTGGAAGAGGATTAGGAGGAGGTTTGGCCATACTTGTATCTAGATCAAGGTATGTTTGAGGTTGTGTCATGAGATTCATGCATGTTTTTAGTTGCTAGCTTGAGTTCTAATTAGCCCATGGTTCAAATCCTTGCTATGTCATGGGGATGATATTCGGCCTAGGTAGATTTTGTGTTAATGCCATTGCATGCTAAATATGAAGCTTGTTAATGATGCATGTGATGGTGGATTGATGATTCTTGAATCTTCTTTTTTAGCATTTTTGAGTGAGCACATATGTGCATTGGTTGCTAGATGGAGAAGAATCGGTTAGCAAGTTGTGTGCTAAGGCCGAATATAATTTTTGTATATTAATGAGTAATGCATGTGTTAAATTGATGGAAAGGGAGAGGATGCTTTACTAGTGTATATATGTGTGTATTAGCCAAGTTTTGAACTTGAAACAAAAGGGTGTTTAGTCAATACAAGTGACCATACTTGTAGAATGTATTAAGTGTTGAAATCGGCCCCAACATAGACATGCATATTCGGCCATAGGAAGGAGATTGGTGTTGCATGTATTTGGTTAGAGGCAAGCATATTGATGCTTTTGTCTTGGCTTAGAAAATTCGGCCAAGGGGGAAAAATTAGCTAAAATGTTGAGTTTGATTCATGATTCCGTACATATGTGACCTTAATGTCTAATGTATAAATATGGGCTAAGTGCCTTGTGTTCCTCTTTTCGATGCTCAAATGATTAAATCAATTTATTTGTTTAATTAAGCTCAAGAGCAAAGGGGAACTAAATCCGATAAAGGGAAGGAAAAAGTGGTCAAATAGCTATCGGAATCGTTCGACAACACCCGAGGTAAGTTCCTGAGTAAAAGAGCTTAAATTATGATTTGATTAGATCATGTTTTAAGCAAATTAAAATCATGCTCTTTGTGTGGCTATTGAGCCGAAATTGCAAGAATGATAAGTGTCTTGTGTTCGAGTTTTGCTAACGAAAATGAAATACGAATGTGCCATGATTTATTGTTAAATGTGCATGGTTATTTGAATGATGTCCGGGCTAGGTCCCGAAGGCTTTGTGCTAAGTGACCATATCCGGACTAAGATCCGAAGGCATTTGTGCGAGATACTAATTCCAGGTTAAGCCCGAAGGCATTTGTGCGAGTTACTAAATCCGAGTTAAGTCCCGAAGGCAATTGTGCGAGTTACTATAACCGGGCTATATCCCGAAGGCAATTGAACGAGTAGCTATATCCGGTTAAATTCCGAAGGTACGTGATTTGGGAATGAATGATCTTGCTGTAAAAATTTCAGTAAATACTCTAGAAACATCCCAACATTGAGGTATGTTTCGTATGTGCTTGAATTTAGTTGAGCCCTTACAAATAAGTATTCGCTCAGTTGATAAACGAGCTACCGGCCTTTGGCTAAGTTGATCTTTTGTGTATGTACATAAGGGTTGGTAATGTGAAGCAAGTATGATATTGAAAAATTGTGCATATGAAATTATCCGTTTAGCTACATGAATGCTATACTTTTGTTGTGCTGGAATTCCTTGCTCAAAACTTACTAAGCATAAATTGCTTACTCCGTTTCTTTGATCCTCTGTTTTATAGATTTTGGTTCTCCAGCTATCGGACTCGGGATTTTGAAGTCGAAGTCGCCCACACTATCAAAGCCCCCCCTTTTTGGTACAATTTTGGTTGAACTTCGAAATGGCATGTATAGGACTACCCGTTTGTTGTGGGTCATGGACCCTTTGGACTTGTATAATTTTGGATAGCCATGCGAAAATGGCTTATATATGTTTGAGTATAATGTTATAATCATTTGGTGTGGATATGCTTGACAAGGATTGGCCATGGGAATGGTTAATCACTATCATAAATTGTGCTATTTATGCAAAAGGGCTAGTTGAATCATGGAAACCATGAAATAGGTAAAGTCTACCTTAAAGGCAGATGCTGACAGCAGCAGTGATGTAGATTTGGAAATTCACTAAAAAGAGTAGGAATGGAATTAAATAGTGAATAAATTATGTAAACGAACATTGATGAATCTATTTTCATAGGAAAGTAACGAAACAATCATACAGACAGTATGTTAAGAGATATTCAAGTTCTCGTGAGACAGGGCCAGAACGGTTTCTGGATTTCTTGTTCCGACTTTGGAAATTCATTATAAATTAACCAGGGACAATTAGGAGTCAATCCATATATGTATAGATTCCTCTCTGAGTCTAGTTTCTATAGAAACAAACGGTATCAGTATTGAAGCCCTGTACAGGGAGATATCCAAGTCGTAATGCGCAAAGGTCAGGGTAGTCGATCCCTGTAACATGGGAGACTTTGACTAATAAACTGTACTAATTGGCCCAACCAAAAATTCTATAAAAAAATATGTAGATGGGAATATGAGTCTAGTTTCAGGGAAAATTTACGGAACTGGATTCTGAGTTTCTGAACTCAAGATATGATTTTTAAAGCGACTAGTACGCAGATTGGCAGTGTCTGGGAAATTTTTTTTTTAAAAGTCTGTTAACACCTCGTGTTCGACTCCGATGACGGTCTCGGGTTCGGGGTGTTACACTGAATGTGTGTATAAGGTCTAGGGTTCAAGTCTCATATTTGTAAATTTGTTATTTTTCTAACCTTAGCTTTATCATTGGTGGATTGAGTTATATCCTATCTTTAGTAAACTTATATTGGAATGAGCCTGCTGGTTTGAGTGGTAAGGAGTTGGTGTGCTGGGGGTCCTGTGTTTGAATCCCTGTGTGAGCGAGGGTGTTAATTTTTGCTCGGTTGTCTGATAGAGTTTCGGTAGAGCTAAAATTCTGAGGTGGTTGTGAGTTAATGGGTTAGTGGGAGAAAAATAGGGGATATGTTGTCATCTCCTTTCATTTTATTTTTCTTTTTTAAATTTTTAATTAATTTCTCTCTCTTTCCAAAAACAATCTGACGTTAGTTTCTCTGTTCCCTGCCATTTTCTTCTTTCTCTCCTTTCCTGCGTTTCTATTTCTTTTATCTGCTATCGTATCTTTATTTCTCGATATGTCAGTGTTCTTCGTATGATTCTGGTAAGTGAGATTTTGGTTTATGTAACCTTTGATTTACGAAACGCCGGTTACAGCTATACCTTTTGTTTTGGCGAATTGGTGAGTAGTTAAAGGTTTGTTTTCTGCAAATTTGTAGTGTAGGAGAAGGTTGTGAGCAGAGGAATTTTACTCCGAGAGCCTAAATCGCGCTAGTGGTTGTTCGCGTTGTTGGTAAGTTCTGTGTGTTATTTCGGGTTATGTGTCAATTTGTAAATTGATTACTAATTGGCAAATGAGATACTGTTTCTTAGGTTTCGGATTGCTCGGGATCGCTGCAGCATTTAAAACGAACTAGGTGTGTTCCCAAAATATAGAAAATCAAGTCTCGACGAAAGCTGAAAAAAGTCTTCTGTCGACGCCATACGGGCGTGTGCCTGGCTGTGTGGTTGGCCGTGTGTGAGACATGGTCGTGTCTCTAATGAAGGTGCGGCCGTGCGAAAGATATGGCCGTGTGATGGTGTGAGTGTGGCCATGTAGGCCACACGGGCTAGGCCAGATCGGGTGAGTGGGTTTTGGGCCAGGCTGTGTGGGCCATACGGGCAAGGCCAAACTAGACGTGTGGGCCTACACGGGAATGTGGGTCCATAAATCTGAAATTTTCCCTAGGGTCACATGGGTTGTTTCGATCGACTGTGGGCCTACCGTAAGGTCGGTAAGAGCTAGCCAAACCCTAAGTTATGTGATCTGATATTCTGATAAACTGCTCTGAGTAGGACACCGATATGTATATATGATTGTTCTGTTATCTGTATATGAGCATGTTATGCATGATATTATTGTATCTATATTTGTGTATTGATGATTGGGGTGGGAATCGTATATGCGAAGGAAGTGATCTGTACGGCTACTCTTCGCCTATTTTCTGGCAGCTTATCTACAAATTATCTGACATGTGTCGCATCGACACTATACGGTGTGTAGGGATGGGTGGGTATTTTTAACCCCACATGGTGTTATGGGATGGTCGAAAATGGTGTGTAGAGGATAGGGGCAGGACTCTACTTATCTGGTTCTGTTATCTGCATCTGTCATGGACCTAAGTCCAAATTTATATCTGTCATATATGAGATTTATGGGTATATTGCATGTTTGCTTCTATTGGGTTACACACTGAGTTTATGAAAACTCATATCTATTTGTTTGTTCTGTTCATGTAATCCACAGACTGAGGTGGATCTGTGCAGCGGAGTCTCACGGTGACCACAAGTTTGTAAACTATTTTTAATTTCTGGGAGTTTTGTAATTAAGGGACTCTCCAGATTGTTTGGCTTTGTTTTGGATTTTGATTTTCGAATTAACTCTTTATTGGCGACAGTTGGCTAAAAACGTGGTTTTTACTAAACGAAGGTTTTTCTAAAAATATGAACGGGATTTTCAAATATAGTGATTTATAAGACTTCTACTGTAAGTTGTGTTTTGGCAAATGAATTAATTAATTAATGCTTTCAGTAATAGTTATAAAACTTGGTTGATTTATTGAAATGACTCTGATTTCAAAACCTTTTGTCGTAACATTACCTGATTCGGTCACAACGTCTAGGCTGGGTTTGGGGTGTTACAGTACCCAAAATGAAAATTAATCAAAGTTGAGTGGCCACTCGTGTAGTTTACCCTTTTATATATTTTTAATATAGAGTAAATTTTAATTACTTATCAAAATAAGTATCCCTAAAAAAAATTAAAATTGTTTGTTAAGAGTTTATTTTGACACTCATAGGTGTCAAGTTTTGTGCATGATCTAATCAACACAAAATCCTTCTTTTGTTTGTTAGGAGAAAAGTATTGTAAAGTACATTATATAGGACCTCAACGTTCATGGGTTCGAGTTAAAGTTAGTCAACTTTGACTGGATATTTATCTGCTCGTTGGCACAACCAATTCATTTAATACAAGAAATTTGACACCTAAAGGTGTCAAGGTCCTCTCCTATAAATACTTCAACCCCGGCAAGGGGGAATCTAGAGGGCTGGCAGGGGTCCCGACCCCCGTCCAAAATGATTTTTTTTCATTTAGGCCCTTTTATAATTTATAAAATTTTAAACTAGTAATGGTGAAATTGTACTTTGGCCTCCCAAATGATAAAAATTTGATTTAATCCTTTAAAAATTATAAAACTATAGGCTATTAAAATGACATAATTGCATTTTTAATATCATAAAAATATATAATTTAATTCCGTCCCCAAAAATTCTAACTTCGCCCCACCCACCCTTGTTTTCTTCTATTTCCATCATAAATCCTGTCAAAATCTCAAGCTCTTGCACTTTATGAAAAAAAACCCTTTCATTTTCTACTAGTTTTTCAAGGGGGAAGATGAGCACTTTAAGGTTTCAAGAAGAACACATACCTTACCATGTCATTAATGTAGGAGATTTTTCTAGTGATTTTTTAAATTTTATTATTTCAAAAATGTTTCTAAGATTTTATGAAATTAAATATAAATTTTTTTTTGCGATATTTGGAACAATAGAGAGATGTAGTTATTCGTGTCGACATAATGCAAGCTTCTCAAAGTCAGATGGACGTATACAAGATTGCTTAAAAAGTGCTAGTTTACTTGCATCATCTATAATAATAATGCTTGAAATGATATCAAAGTTATTTGTCACCTTATTGGAACTATGGAGCAGAAAATACATACATTCTGTTTTCCAAGCAAGGTGATGCAAAGTCAAAGTGTTATTAGTTTTTGGATGTTGCATCATCCATAAAAGAGAAAGAATTGGATAGAAAAAAAATAACAAGTACATGGTTGAAGCAACTTCTCATTCCTATCCCTCCAAAAAGTGTAATTACTGGACAAAATTTTATTTGAAAACAATTTTCTTGCATAGCAGAAAATTAAAATTTTGAAAACTGAGCCAATTTGTGATATTTATCGCAATAAACTCTCTACTAAAATTGCACCTGTGTTTTCGACTAGACAGATCCTTGTCGCTCTCAGCTTTCAACTGATCAACCTTATCTGCTATTCTTGGACCCTGAATTGCTTTGAGTGTGGGCTCGAATGAATTCGAATCAAACACATAACAAAAAATTATTTACTTTACTTTTAGTGGGAAAGTAAATCTCTCTTTAATAGAAATCAGTAGAATTATTATTCCGAAAAATATAATTTATACTTAGAAAATAAATTCTTACTATTTTTGAGTAGAATAACAATATCTCAAAGTTTCATAGTTAGCCTTACTAGTGCCATCTATTTATAGGGAGAAGAAGTGAAACTCTTATTGAATTAGTGGAAGTTTATTTCAGCAGAAAAACAAAATCCTAGTCCAACTAGGAGAGAGAGGGGCGACAACTCTAGTTAAATACACTAGAGTTTGTTATCTCATGTATTAACATGAGAGACTTTTGGGCCTCTCCTGTATTGAGTTCAATTAAAAGTGCTTCCTGGACTTTTAACTCAATACTTTATAATTCATCTAGCCTTATACATGGTTTTCAATTTTTTTTTCAAAATAAATATCATAAGTTAATTTGAATAAATTAATTAACTTTCCAATTAAACAGTTTTCTCAACTCAATTCTAATTTCACTAAAATCATGACAACTTTACTATAAGGAATCTATGAGAAAATATATTTAATATTTCTACATTCAACGAATTCATAATGACCAATCAATTTAATTCCATTTTTGAAATTCAATTAATTATTTAATAATTTGAAATGCCAAAAATTAATTTTCCAGGTCATTTCCATTTAGTGAGAAAACCACATTCATTTTCGAATGTTTCCCATTTCTATCCATTTTTGTTCTTTTGATTCAACATGCAATTCATTTCTAGTTTCAATGAGCTAGCGAAGGAACTGATTGGACATATGCGTTAAGGATCAAATGATTTATAATTAATTTCTAGCTTTTCGCTTATTAATTATAAACCCATTTAGTCATGAAGTCATCCCACTATAGTATCATAACTGAGCTTTCCATAATGACATACCATTACGAAAGTAACTCGATCAGTGCTCGTCCAATGACCTTGTCATTAGTGTGTTACCCTTATAGGATATCCTTAATCTCTTTGGGATAAATCCACTCTCCTAATATGATCATATTTTATCTCATGGTAACCATTAATTAATATTAGTAATCAAGTCATTCATTATAAAGACTAACGACCCGTGACCATGTGATGCGGAAACCCGGATCTAGACACAAGAGAAACACAAATTAGAAATAAAACGAGAATAAATAAAATTAGTTAAAAAATAATAATAATAATAAAAGAAAAAAGAGGATAGGTTTGCCCTATGGAACCCTTGGTTAACTTGTAACCAAAAACGCCAATGATTGAGCGGCTCCCTACAAAACCCTAGAAGAAGAACCTCTAGAAACACCGATGAACGGGAAAGAAATTTGAATAATTGTAACTCCGAAATACCCTCGAAAGTAACAAACTCCAAACTAATAGCAAGAGAAGAATCACTCTACTCTCAAAAATTTGCCTCACACAAATTTGGAAGAAAACAAATACTCTTTTTTTTTATCTCCCCCAATGTGTAGAAAACAAACCTATTTATAGGCAAATTACAAGAGTAATTGAATCCTAATAAAAACTCTTTAAAGAGTAATTGAATCCTAATAAAACTCTTTAAAATTATCTAAGAAAATAAATAAATAATAACCTAACCAATAAAATTATTTAAATCATAAATGATGTGTCCCAACCAATGAGAATTAAGTAAATAATAATAAGATACATAAAAGATTAATCCACCAATTTATGGGCTTTCACTATTCCAAGATTGGTCCAGTGAATTGCATTCCCATATTTGTCAATGTCACGAACATGATGAATTAAATTTGTAGCAACAAAGTCTTGGACAAAAGCATTCATCTTTGATTTTAATTGTCGTGCCTTACTTCGAGTGATTGGACCACTAGGAAAAACAACCCCTTGAGTGTCACCTCCTTGGCTCGTATCACCATGTTTACTTTTCATCTATCATGTAATCCCAATAAGAGGATATCATTTACCCATGTCTCGGGATATGAATTCCACTATTGTGAATGATGCTACATACTATAGAAGTCGTATACCCAACACACCAACTTTCAATCCCTTATCTATTTAAACTTAGGCTTTTACTTATATCAAAGTATACGAGTCACACATATATTTTGTCATACACTCAAGATTAAGGTATGTCACACTATGAACATCAAAAGTGAATAAATCCATAAACAAATTTAGGATATATTCTCCTTGGGTCCAGTCCAATGTATTGTTAGTCTAGTCAGTCACATCTATGTATCTATCTTTCTGATAGTCATCCGCTTCGATGCCTAAGATAATGCATCTCTCAAATTGGACTTAATAGACATCATATTAGTCTTTCAATTGATTTACTCATTCTTTACTAAACTAAGGACATAAAGGTTTGTCTACTAATATAAGTTGTTTTTCCGTATTACGATCTTACCACGTAATACTGCTTAATATTAGTTAAACATTAGAGAACCAGTGAACTAATATTTGTTTTTACTTTGCTTTACATGAAAAAACCACGTGATGACAATATATAAAAGAGTATTATTGTAATTCGTGAATAATTTTATAAACTAGTTTATTCAAAAAAAGTGCAAGTGCACATAGACGAAAATACTACACTTAAGGCATCAAAACCAATAGTAACTACAAAGAAGATGGATTGATATGCCAAAGATTGGATGCTTTGGATGGGACAGGAAATGTTGTTGAATAAGTATAACAACAAGGTCTATTGCGTGTATCTTCCTCTACTGAACTTTATTTCATACGACCAATACATTTAGCTGGGGATTAGTGACTCTGACCTGTCTACACAAGGCACATTGTAGGGCGAGTTGACATCCAGTCAATAAAAATTGTTGTTGTTTTCTTCTACAAACTTGGTCGTACTTATGGATGATGCAGCTTGTATCCATCCCTTCCCAACCATGGGAGTTCCCTCTTACTTGAAGTTAACGATATAATTGTACTTAATATCTTAAAATATATTGTACGACCAATATTTACTTAGATGTGACAATAAATTGATCGATGAGCCGATGATAGTTTTATGTCTATAGAAGTTAGTAATAGTTTAATTATGATTGATGGCCCATAAATAAAATGTTAACCTAATTTGATATGAGAGTCATGGTCCTTAAGTCAAACATAAGTTTTTATTATTTTTTTCATGTAAACTTATAAAAGATACTAATCACTTCAAGAACTTATTTAGTGGATCAAAGTAAGTTTTCTTTCATTTTTAGATGATATATTAAAGATTTAGGTAAAAATTTTGTAGTATTCATGTTAGAACTCCATTAATCAATTTTATCCATGAACTGGTATCATGAACCTGGGTTTCATTAGATCTTTAGATGTGATTTGGATTAATATGATTCAAATTATTTATTTTTTATATGAAAATACATTTATGATTCTCTTTCAATCATAATTTGTAGCCCCCCAAACTCGGCCTAGACGTTGTGGCCGAATTGTGAAGATCACATTAGTCATCTAACTATCTTACTGTTCTTTGAAAACCTTAATTACTCTCTTTTAAGAAAAACTGCAATTTACACTTGTAATCGGGGGAATACATTGATTAATTAAGTCAATCGTTCTTATTTCATTTATTAGCAACAACGTGGTTTTGAAAAATATTGTTCATTATTTCACCAACAAAACCTCATTATCTTTTATTGCAGTAAAAACCTCAATTTATGACAAATTTATGATTAAGTCAAATATCATGCATTTGTTCAAATTGTGCTTTAGAAATTGATTAACATGACTAGTATGCATGCATGTAAATCCTAAATAAAAGTAAAACCCAAACCACGATCCAAATAATTTTTTTACAGTTTAAATCCAAAAAGATTTAAATAAAACTCATACCGAATAATTATTTAGTTCGAAGTTTGTTGTATATCCGCATGCCGAGTCCGATCCTAGTTTTGAGAATTACCTGAGATGTATGAAACTATGGGGGTAAGCTACTAGCTCAGTGTGAGTCTAAATAGTAAGAACAATTAATTAAACATACATATAGTAGTCATTAATATTAATTCAACACATAATGCAACATTCAACTTTATCATTAAAAAATTCCATGAACATAACATAATGCATAAAGAATCCTACCCAACTATCGGCTACAGACCACGAGTTTCTCAAAACCCATCTAGCAAACTCCAAACATTGCAAGCTAAGCCCGATGTGGTTAAACTACCATTATACGTAATACAGTTATACTAATATTTAAAATGCGATATAATCACCATTCTCCTTATTACTCTTGGTGCAGGGCACTAATAAAGTAAATGCAAACTTAATATGCTGCCATTACTTGACAGATTTCCTCCATCATCAACAAAATTCCACCCTATGCACATGTGATATGTCATACAAGTCACAACCAAGAACACATTTCCATTACATTCACATTTCCATTACATTCACATCTCCATTACATTCACATGTGATATGTCTTACATGGCCTCATAAATACATTCGTTTTCATTCAGTAGTAGCACTTATCAAGCATTCAATTTCACCATCAATACGGTGACTATGAAATTAATGATGGTTGTATTCTTAGCATGTATTAATATGGAAATAATGATTGAATGTATGAAATGTATGCTTGAGTGAAATTCTATTAAATGTACTGAATGAAAGACTGATACACATGCACTAGAAAAATTGCCTCACCATCAATTTCACCATAGTTTTATTATCATTTTATAGGCAATTTTTCTAGTGCATGTGTATCAGCCTTTCATTCAGTACATTTAATAGCATTTCACTCAATCATACATTTCATGCATCCAATCATTATCTCCATATTAATACATGCTAAAAATACAACCAGCATTAATTTCATAATCAAATAATCCATTTCATTTCATATCAAAACCCCTCATACAAATTATCAGTCAACTATGCTAATTTTGCAAACATGCCATTTAATTAGGGCTCGAAACATACCTGATTCGACCACCTCAAAATAAATTACTTAGAAATTTAAATAGGTCTGAAAAGTAAACTTAAATATCAATTTAACCACTAAAAATACAATTTAAACACTCAAGTTTTCATGTTAGAGTCCACACTTTAATTTCACACAATCGTAGCACTATTTGCGAAACCTGAGATTCCTTCTTTAGACTTAAATTGAACCTAAATTGAAATACAATATTTATCGAGTTAATATGTTAAATCAAACTTTAAACACCCTCAAGGGATTGATAAAATCAATGTTACCATATCTTAATTATAAAATCCAAATCAATTAGTTCGCTTACACTAATTCGGTGAGAAACGAGGGCATGAAGTGTGAACGTCTGACTGTCGATCCGGAGCATTTAAGTCAGCACCTAACATAGTATGTAACACCCCAGAATTTGGGCCTAGAAGTATTGGGCTTTAAGCAAGGGAACGGTTTGGAAGCTGTGTACAAAAGTATGTCTGCTTTAGTGGTTACGAGTTCTGAGAGGAGTTTGAAAAGTCCTGGGCTCGAACCTGGGCTTTAGCGAAAATTTTGGTTTTAAGTGGATAAAACCCTGGATGTAAGTAAGTGGGCTTTAAGAACATTGTTGGGGAAAATCATGACATAAGAAGGGTTGATGATCCAGTGGTTGTGGCGTCATTATGGTGGCAAGGGGATCTTGAGTTCGAATCGCATGGGACGCAAAGGGATTTTATTTTATTTCATGAGGTGAGAGAGAGGTAAAGTTGGATTAAAACTCTCTTGGGGTAGTGGTTGACTTGGTCTTGAATGAAGTTATTGGGGAGTTTGTATTGGTCTTTTAAGGATTTATGGAGTGTTTTTAAGAGGGTTTTGGGGGATTTGGATAAAGGGGTTGTTGGTTGGGGATTTTGGGGAGAAAAATAAGGAATTTGGTGTGTAATGGGTGTATTGTGCCGAATTTGAGTGGGGACTACTCAGAATTTCAGGATTGAGGTTTGAGTGCACTATGTTGGGTTGGGGTAATTGATCATTTGGGGACTTGTCCTTCATTACCGAATATATAATTCTCTTTACCCCCTCTTCTTTTGCAATTTTGGTCTGTCGATCTTCGTCTTCCCTTCTTACCGAACATTTTCTGTTTCTCTCATCTCTTCATTTTGTCTGTCGGCTTTTAGTTAATGATTTTCTTGATCGGCTATTTTGATCTCTCCTCCCCTCTAGTGTCTTGATTCTGTTACCGATTTCTATCTTCTTCTTTGATCAGTTCTGGTTTGGGAGTGGCTCTAGCAAACAGTGAGTTACTAGATTTCTTCTTATTTTTTTCTATTCCTTTGATATGTTCAAACTTCTTTCTTAAGCATATGCTCTTTCCTTTTATGTTCTCTGTTGGCCGATTTTCTTTCCCCTTTATGCTTGGTAGTGCCTTCAGTTCATAGAATCCCACGAGGAGTGCAAACCATTCTCCCATATAGCGATTAAAGGTAAAGTTGAAGGCTTGTAATTTCTCAAGTGGTTGGCCGAATGTTACTTTCCCCTCTTTGAGGGAAAGGGTTGCATGTAATTCCTCTAGACTAATGTATGCTAAACCATGGTTTTAGACCATCGTAGTTCATAGACTATATTTGTAATGCAGTTAATCGTCAAAGAGGAGTGTGATCAACTCTAGCCCGTTATCTAAGGGAAATAAACCGATTAGCAATCAGTCAAGGTAAGTATGGATTATCGTTTTGTGCTTGAACAGTTATTAACCTTATTGGTTGTAAATCTGTTATGATATTTTGGTTGATTATAGGATTCGGAGAGCATGGATCTTAATTAGTTTCGCAAACAGCTGTGTAACTATATTCTATGTTTGATAATCGGTTGAAAAGCTGAAAAGTATGTGTCATTTACACTGCTATCACTGTAGATTAGTAAAATGCCGAAAAGCCAAAAATATGGCATATGATACCACACAAGCGTGCGATTGTACGTGTGGTGAACCAAGCCCATGAACATGGGCGTTAGTCTGTAGAGGCCATCACAAGTGCTCTCGTGGTCTTGGGCTATTCTGGGCCTCGTTGGGCTAAAATGGGCCGTGAGGGCCCAGTGGGCTTGAGGGCCCACACGGATAAAATGTGTGTGATATGGTAAGTATTGTTTGGATTATGACATTCGCATAGCTGTGGCTATTTCTAGGTTAATTAGGCTACACGAGCGTGTTGACCTAGTTAGGCCGAATAATAGGCCGTAGGCCCATTTACACCGTTGTGACTGTTTAGGTTACTTAAGTCGCTTGAGGCGACGGTGAGCCTTCTGTTGGGTCACCGAGACCCCTGATTTGTGAAATTATCGAAATACCCCCGATTTGTAAAATTATTGAAATACCTCTAGTTTGTAAAATTACCGAAACACCCTCAATTTGTGAAATTACTAAAATACCCCTTTAGGGTAAGATTACCGAAATACCCTTATAGGGTAAAATGACCATTTTTCTCTTGTGGGTGATGACTGTCTTGGTCTTCGAATTTGACTGACTTGACTATGGGTGTATGACTGGTATGCTTTTAATATGTGTGTAAATGACTGTTACTGTGCATGGCCATTTTGCATACACGTGTGATGATTGAGCATGACATACACGACATATTACATGGGGTTGTTATGGAGGAAGTACTGTTACGGGTGGCTCTGCCACATATACTATACTGGCAGTTCTGCTGCGTTATTATTATTACTAGCAGTTATGCTGCAATAATGTTGTATGGGCTGGGTGGGTCGAATTTGTCCCCACATGGTGTGTTGGGTTGGTACGGGTGGTGTGCTGGCTGGATTGGGGTGGGTTTGTGTACTTGCACCATACTGCATACTGTTTCTGTATTGGGCTAAGGCCCGCCTTATTTCTGTATTGGGCTAAGGCCCACCTTGTTTCTGTATCGGGCTAAAGCCTACATTGTTCTGTTCTGTTACTGATTTAGGCTAGGCCCAACTATTACTGATATTGAGAATGGGCTAGGCCCAATTGATTCTGCTAGGGGCTGTGACCCAAATGATATTGCAGTGGGTTTTTGTCCACGTATGCTCTCAATTAGACTGTACCATTACTGTAAAAGGGCCCTGGCCTTGACTGTTTCTGTTTCTTTTTCTGTTTCTGTATATTGACTGTTACTTGAATAAGGGGATTACACACTGAGTTTTCATAAACTCATCCTGTTTATTAACTGTGCATGTTATCCCCAGTATTAGGAGGATCGGTGCCGCGAGGGACTCGAAAATGGCCACACAACTGCTATTCATTCCGAGTTTCTTTTAAGTTACCTACTTATAAGTACTTATATTTTGATTTGGGATGTAATAAGGTCTCCGTTAATTTTTGGATTTTGAATTTGGATCGTCGGTTTATTACGTTTTCTATCTGTCTTAAAAGTAGATCGTGGTTTTCTAAGTTAATAACTGTTTTCAAAACACTACGCTTTCACAACTTAATCTTGAAACATCACGTTTTCGTAAACCGGTTACTTTTAATTAAGAAAGTTTTAAATGAAAACATGGTTTTCGAAAACGCCAGATTCGGGCCTAATTTCTAGGCTGAGTTTGGGGTGTTACATAATAAAATACTAAAAAAATCTCATACTGTCTGTCTATAAAAATGAAAACTATAAAGATAACAACCACTAGCGATAATGATTTCTGGGATAGTTTTAGGTGGTTCAAAAGGGATGTTTGAGGGATGGAAATCATTTGTTTAAAACTAGTATAAAACCACAATTTTTAGATCTAATTTTGAAAATAATATGTAACAACCTATACCCGGCCTGGTCGCCAAGCCCGAATACGGGGTGTCACACTACTGTCTCATGTCACAAACATCAAGTAGAAAGCTCATTGTAAACAAAATGTCCATCATTTTATTGTTGATATAGACTTCAAGTTAATCATTCAAGATAGTTACCATTGCTACATGCTAAATTCACAATAATTAGTCTTATAAACAACTTAGAACATGCATAAGGTCCATTTAACAAAATTCTCAAAATATGTTTGTAAGTATCGATACTAACAGTAGGGTATCAATATTTTTTGTACCCTCCAAAACCTGACCTAGAAATTATGGTCAAATTGGGACGGCCACATTGGACACCGTACTATCAAACCTACCCTAATGATAGTTAAAAACCTTCAAGTACTCCTTTTTATAAAACCGTGGTTTCTATGATTAGCTTGGAAAACGTCCATTTACTTAGTCCAACCATGCTTAGGTCAAATTCAAGAATTAGGTGAGTTTTTGTAAAACCTTACTGAAGGCGTTGCCTTTGAAAAATCATTTTGTTATCTTCTTAGCAGTGGAAATGTACCACTACTAGTCAAATTATTAATTTAGCCATATATCATGCATAGTCCATTTCAACATATTTATAAAAATCGTGTATCTATACCAAATATGCATGTCGTGCATGCATGAAAAACCCCAAAATCTCGAACAGTTCAAAACCATAGTTTAAAGAAACTTTACAATCCAAAACTGAATAATAATAAAATAACCTAAAAATATAATTAAATTAAAACAATATGACGAAGTAAAGTTCTCAATCCACCGTACGTCTGTATACCAATTCCGATCCTAAGTTCGATCATTACTTGAGAAGTTGAGATAATGGGGTGAGCTTAACAAGCTCAGTGTGAGACTAAACAAGTATTAAGCATTCATACAGGTAATTTCATAGAGGTACCAATAGCACAATCAAACATTATCAATAATAATAATTTAAAATGTACATGATCGTGGAAAATGCACATGTGAGGTCCTACCCATACCATCCGCTACATACCATGAGTTCCCCAGAACCCGTCTGCCAAACTCCAACGTATGTGAGCAAAGCTCGATGTGGTAAACCCACTAAGAATCAATAATGCAGTGAAACTACCAAATAAATAATGCGATATAATCACCAATCCCCTCGGTACTCCAAATGCAGTGCAATGGATACAAATATATGTGGACTTAATACGCCATCGGTACTCCACAAAACTCCTCCGTCAACAACGAAATCCCATCCCAATGCACATGCAATATGTCATACAAATTCATACAAAATCATATTTCAATACTTTTCACATTTATTTGAAATGTTCAACATGTCCTCAATAATCACATACTTTCAGATCAAGGAAGTAGTGTTCCAATTTTTAAATTACCATTAAGATGGTATCAATCAATATCGTTCAATTAACATACTTTATGAATTTCATTGTGCACTAATAGCAACCTCACGTATAAATATATTATAGTAAATATTTCATGCATTTAAATCATGCATAAACCTAATATATCCACATTTCATACCATTGAATCAAACATTCTCATATCACATAATATAATTATGCATAACAATCTCAATTACACATTCATATAGTCAAACTAGCAATTTTGCTAACAAATCAATCTTTTAAGGCTTGAAACGTACCTAGTTTGGCCACTCGCAAAACTAATATTTTGGCTACTATGCCAAACCAATCAGAAAGATAATTTATCAAATATAACATGAAATTTATCATTATCAAAATTTTTTAACAAGTTTAAGACCCACACCTTATTTTACGCTTTCTCGTAGCACCCTAGTGAATCTTCCAAATTTCCTTAACAAACCTTTATATGATCCTAAACCAAAATTTAGTATAAATTCAATAGATTTACCACTTAAACAACTCCAAATTACCCACTTATGGGTTCAAACCAACTATCAAATTAATAACTATTTTACGAATTCAACTAGTTCGATTCCTTACCTTGTATAGATGCGAACCGTACGTACGATCGTTCTTTAGCTTTACGGTTGATTCGGGACATTTGGATCAGCACATATATCCATAATATATTGTAAATTTAGTAGCTAATAATTATTAATTTCCTTCATCCAATCAATCCATAACATTTACCCTACAACTATGTCAAAACAACAATTAATTTTACGCTTAATTGCACTTACGCTTCCCAATTTGTGAGTTTCGAATGCCCAAATGAGCAAGAATGTTTTTCCCTTATTGACATGGGTTTAATAGCTGATTAGGAGGGTTCAAGAACTCAAATTAAGGCTGGAAGTAATTGGGCAAGATTCAAGACACAAAACAACCCCTTATTTTACACATATGCACACGTACCACCACCCACGGTGGCCGAAATTGGGGCTGAATTTTAAAATGGTTTGAGACCTCATGAAAATCTGGAAAAATACCTTTAAAAAAATTTAAAATCCCCTAAATTCTAGATCTGGAAATTTAGGTTTTTAATGGACAAGATTAATTAAGAAATTGAAGAGAAAAGAGACCTTATACAAGGTAGTCGAGAGAAACGACAATGACACTTTCTAGGCGATGTTTGGAATTGATCTTGGAGTTAAAAATTTGAGATTTGGGGATGATTTAATTGAGGAAAATTTGCAGAAATATAGTAAAGGAGATGGTGCACAATCTTGATGCAAAAAGAAGAAGAAGAAGAAGATGGTAGAAAAAGAGGTGTAGACAATGACAACAATGGAGGAAAAAGGGAAAAGAAAAAAAATAAAGATGAAGAGAGGGAGAGTGGGTTAGGGACGGTTAAGGTTGAAGAAAAAGGGATTAAAAGGATGATTATTTTGATAAAAAATTTGTATTTATACCTAGGTTTACTAGGATTGGATGCCAACACATAAAAAAAGTAAGGGAATTTGCAAAAAATAATTTATGTTGTAAGAGTTGAGACTTGAACTTGGGACCTCCAACTAACTTGCATGCTTTCACAATAAATAGCTAACCATTGGCTCAATTCCCTATTTTTGATATATTTCTAAATTTTATGGAGCTAAATTTGCGATGTTACATTTTCTCTGTGTGGAATCAATACCAGCTAGAAAAACAATACCAAACTTGCATTCTGTTTCTCGATTTAAAAATCAAAGTTTCAAAAATTATCGGTATATTTCGTGAAGTATCAATAAATATACCTTGAGTGCCGATAGTTAAGAAAAGGTATCGATACCAAATCTCTATTCTGATGTCCTGAACGTTTCAAAGCATAAAGGAATCAATTTTAAAACCTGATTATCAATACCTCTGCTCCAGACCTCAAAAATGCAACATATATAAGTAATTAACCCATTCCAATTTAGTTCCTCAACATCATGCATCAATTGCTTTGACAAATAATCATTCAACGACCTAATTAACATGTCAATATCATAAAATCGTGTTCGATAAAGTAACGTCAATCCATCTTTAAGTTCACGAATCCAAGCATAACAATAACATGTAGTCCTTATAAACTGAACCAAAAACCAGCATAATGTCTAAAAATCAACAACGCTATAACGAGTGTACCACATTGCCTCATTCCCCAAAACGTAAATAAATGTGGAATACATATAAAATAATAAATAGACTTGCTTGGATCACCTCTCGAAACCAGACCTCTCACATTTATACACTACTGATCTGTAATGGCTTAAAAGGGATTGGTTGAGCTTAACAAGCTCAGTGAATGTCTAAAACATCTACCATGCAAACAATTCGTTAAGCATTAACGAAACAACCATATAGTACAACCTTGAAAGCTCCAACTTTAGCGTCATAATATACTTACTCATGATGTTTGAGCATATGTCACATTACTCGTAAAATCACATAACATTCAAGCATATACCATAATAATCTAAAACATCTTTATAGATAATTTGCATAATGGTCACATGGTCATATAAACACACATCACAATACACACATATTCATAAGTTAAGGTAATTTGCATAGTAACCACATACTCATTTAGGCATATATCACATTACACATATATACATTTAAAGGTAATTTGGCACTTGAGCTATGAAACATAAAAGTGAGCTCTATCATCATTAATCGGATACGTGAATCTCCAACACACCAAACATATACTCATAGAGTCAAACATGTCCTAAAAATGATTCATAAAGCTAACACTTTCTTTATTTCCCCTCACATGGTCCTGTTGAAGTGGAGCTTAACTCACATTCCCTTATCCCTCTAACATGTTCCAGGGCCTCAACCCCCAAAATCACTGTACATATAGGTGAGTACTCACAATTCTATGGCATGCCAACTATTTCCAATGGTTCCAATATCAAAAGGCCAAAATATTTGAAAAAAACACATTGTAACGCCCTGATTTATTAAATCCTATTTTATGAATTCTGTCATAAATAAGCATCTGCTTAAGTGGTTAAATGGTATGGGTGTGTGCTTGAGGTCTTGGGTTCAAGTCTCACTTTTAGAAATTCTGCTATTTTTGTTCCTAGCCTTATCCTTGATTGCTTGACTTAAATTTTATTTACAATCAAGTCATATCAGAATGAGCCTGCTGGTTCAAGTGGTAAGGTGTTAGCTTGTCCTAAGGTCTTGTGTCTGAACCCCCATGGAAGCGAAGGATGATAATTTTTGCTTATGTGTATGAATGCCAGTGGTGTAGTAGAAGTTGGGTGGAATTGATATTCAGTGGTAGTTGGATGAGGTTTAGTGGTTGGATTCTGTAGGCTTTAGTGCTTACTGGGGATAGTGAGGAGGTTGGATTCTTTTCTTTTTGAATTTTAATTTAATTTTATATTTTTTCCCAAAAATATCCTCCCTACTTTTTACGTTCTTTTCTTTCTTCCTGCATTTCCTTCTTAAATTTTTCCTTCTAGTTTTCTCCTCTATCTGTTTGTTTTCCTTGATCTTTATCGATCGTGTTGTGGTGGTGGGTGCTGTCCATTTCGCTTCTTGGATTGGTTCAAAATAGGTAAGTTGTTGGGAAATTCTTTATTCGTGTGTTTTGGGGATTTTACTTACTCTTGTAACGGAAACTCATTGTTGGTGTGTTCGTCTTAATACTCAAATAGGGGAAAGTCAATAGACGTTTAGTGCTCCTCCAGCGACTTAAGTGTTGATGCTGTTCGTTTGAAGGTAAGTTGTTAAATGTTAAATTGTAGCTGTTGGGTTGCAAATTTTTGCATTTAGATTTGATGTGGGGAATTATTATTTGACTTGCAATCTGTTAAATTAGGTGCTGGTAGGCTCGTGGGTGTTTTAGAATAGTAAGCGAACCAGGTGTGTAACGAGAAACTCGAAAAACGGTGATTGAAAAAAGTTAAAATTGGGGCTTGTCAATGCCACATAGCTATGTGCCTAGCTGTGTGGTAGGTCGTTTGCGACACACGGCCGTGTGATTGGCCGTGTGCGAGGCCATGTAGGCCCACACGAGCAAGCCATTTTGGGCCATGTGGGCCCAAACTTTAGAATTTCTCCCTAGGGTCAAACACGTCGTCCCGATCGACTATCTGTAACACTCCTAACCTATATCCATCGTTGAAATAGGGTTACGAAGCATTACAAGAGTTTACGATTCAAAACTATCAAAAATTTAAAATATTTAATTCACAACACCATTCATAGCAAAATCAATCAATGACATACATATTGTCTCTTATACGAGCCCTCGATGCCCTAAAAACACATTAAAAATGAATCAGGACTAAATCGAAAACATAAAATACTTTTAGGAAAAAGTTGAAAATTTTCATAATGCAGGGGTCACAGGGCCGTGTGACTCACACGGCTGAGACATACGCTCATGTCTCAGGCCGTGTGGGGATTCGAAGTAGGGACATATGGCCGTGTCCCAGCCCGTGCTCGTGACCGTGTCACTCTCAGACTTGGGTCACATGGCCAAGCCACACGTCTGTGTGTCAGCCTGTGTACCCTTCGAAATGGCCTCACATGCCCATCTCTCAAGCCGTGTGCTAGGCAGTGTGCTAGGCCGTGTAATAGCCTGACTTGCAAAGCTTTGAAACCTACAGGGGACACACGGCCATGTCGCATGGCTATGTGTCACACACGGCTGAGACACACGCCCGTGTCTTTGGCCGTGTGGAGGAATAATAGGTCATTTCCAAGCCATATTTCTCACCCAAAGCATGTACACACCTACAACTCTTTTTCACATATAACCAAGCATTCAAGGTGTACCTAAACAATACATAAACAAGTTAAAACAATATGGTATATGTTCATACAACCAATATGCCCAAAAGGCACCTCAATCACAACAACCCACATGTATTATGCAATTGCATAATTTAGGGATAAATCAACCAACTTGTAACCAAATTCTTGCCAAAACTTACCGCTAATTTAACATATCAAAGTCACACTCAAAATACCAAATTGGCCATTTAACATCTGTCAACTAAACATTAGCGAAATTAGACATGTATGTCAACTACACCCACTATACCAAAATGATCATATTCAATCATATCAAAGAAAAACTCATAGTAGGCATTTTAATTACCATTCCAAACTCTCATCATTTAAGTACCGTACACAACATAATAACAACCATTACAAGGCCAAATATACATGCCAACATAGCAAGTATTCCATCAAACAAAAACACCAATACATACCATTATAACCATGACTTAGAAACATCAAAATCTATAGATTTAACCGATGGATAGTGTGATAGGTCTTCCACAAGCTTCCACAAGCTTTTGATTTACTATATAATATGGAAAATAACACAAAAAAGTAGGAATGCTTAGTAAGTTCATATAATGTAAAACATAAGTTACCATTTCATTACATAACATTTAAATTTAGCATGGCATAATCCAACCAAAGCTTGGCCAAAGCCTAAGCATCCACACCAAACATGTTAGCATACATAATAAAAGTCATAGGCACAATAACATGGATATCCATTAATCTCAACATGTATCATTTAAGTTTGTCACCTATTTTAACTTACATAATTTCCATGTATCACCATATCAAAGAAATTCATATATGTACATGTCTTAATTCATATCATTCTCTTACCATTTCCTTTCTGAGTAATGCCCGTTGAACTGTTTAGAATACCGTTGGATACCTGGGATAGCTCACACGAAGTGTGCTAACACATATAACCATAATTCTTCAATTCTTGTACATATATGCTCACACGAGCTGTGAATCAGTATGCTCACACGAGCTGTGAATCAGTATGCTCACACGAGCTGTGAAAATGGGTCTGCTCACACGAGCTGTGGGTCAAAATGTAAGCTACACGATGCTGCTCACATGAGCTATCGTGTATCCATAACACATGCCAGACCTCAGCCATCAGCAGGACATTCTAGACCAACACTCAAAATATGTAAACCCTAAAGACATGTCATTTGTATCCTACGAATTCCTAAGGTTCAAACGAGGATCAGTCGTCGACGTAACATTTTTGGATATGCGACAATTAATTTCATGGCAACCCACAACACATGATTTTTCAAATAAAAGCATATAAACATTCTTTAATTACATGAACTTAGTTCAATGATAAAACGTAAATATGAAGTCGATTAATCCTAAACTTTATCTTTGCCCCGATCTAAAGTCGTACGAGGTTTATCTTGATCTAAATAAATAATTTCAATTCAATTAAATAATTATACTATTCAACTCAATTCAAATTCATATTTTAGCAAAATTACATTTTTGCCCCTATAATTTTAATTTCATTACAATTTAGGCCTTAGCTCATAAAATGAAAATTCATGTAATTTCCCATTAACGCACTATAGAAAAATTTCATATAGGTCCCTAGCAAGCCATACATTTCATTTTTTTTCATAATTCCACCTTGAATATTTTCTGTTTTTCAATTTAATCAGTAATTGACAAATTCATCAAAAATCATTTAATAAATTTTTTTATCTATCAACAACTATCAATTTTCTTCCATCAAACATAAAAAACCACACATATACATTCATCGCAAAACCCTAACCTTTTAACAGGTTTGCAAATTAGTCTCCATGCTAGCTAGATTAAGCTACAACGGTTCCAAAAACATAGAAACCATTAAAAACGGGACGAAAAATACTTACATGCAAGCAAAATAAGGATGGCTGAATGTTCAAGCTTCCATGGTTTCTTTTCCTTCAATTTTCGGTGTGTTTAACAAATTAAAGAAGATGATACATTATTTCTTTTGTTTTAATTCACTTATTAACTAATTTACTATTTTAAGCTTAACATATAACCTTTAAACTTTCATAACTAATGTCCATATTTGTCCACTCACTATAAAAATGGTATAATTACCACATAAACCCCTTAACTAATTAATTTCATAGTCTTTTGATACCTTTAACTTATAGAACTCAAATTTTACACCTTATGCGATTTAGTCCTTTCATCAAATTAAGCATGCAAACGATAAAATTTCTTAACAAAATTTTTATACGATAATACTAAGATGCTGTAGACATTAAAATATTAATAAGATAAATATTTTTATGTCGGGATTTTTGGTCCCAAAACCACTATTCTGATTTGATCGAAAACGAGCTGTTACAACTCTCCCTTGTAAAGGAATTTTTGTCCCCGAAATCTTATTAGAAAAGAGGTTCGAAAATTGTTTTCTCATAGCTTCCTCTGGATCCTAGGTGGCCTCCTGTATACCGTGATGTTGCCAAAGAACCTTTACTGAAGCTATATTCTTATTTCTCAATTCTTTAAACTCGTGAGCTAATATTCTGATCGGTTTTTCGCTGTACGACATATCGTGCTGAATGCCAACATCTATTGGTGAGATAACATGTGAAAGGCCTGATCAGTACCGCCGTAACATTGACACAGTAAACGCATTATGAATCGTTTCTAACTCTAATGGCAAAGCTAATCGATAAGCTACAGGCCCGATTCTTTCAATAATTTCATACGGCTCAATAAATCACAAACTTAGCTTTCCTTTACGACCAAAACGAAGGACTTTCTTCCAGGGTGATACTTTCAAAAACTCTTTATCGATGACTTGAAATTCAATATCTTTACGTTTTAAATTCGCATACGATTTCTGTCGATCTGAAGCTACGTTGAAACTATCACGGATTTCTTTCACATTTTCTTCAGTCTCTCGAATCAAATCAACCCCGTGAATCTTTTTCTCACTGAGCGCAATCCAATATAACAAAGTTCGACATTTACGACCATACAAAGCTTCATACGATGCCATCTTTATGCTTGACTGATAACTGTTATTACACATGAACTCAACCAACGGTAAATATTTCTTCAAATTGCCTTCAAATTCTAACACACAACAACGAAGCATATCCTCAAGTATCTGAATTACTCGCTCAGACTGACCATCAGTCTATGGATGAAATGCAGTGCTAAAATATTATCGTGTACCTAGAGCCTATTGTGACTTGCTCCAAAATCTTGATGTAAGCCAAGGATCTCTATCTCAAATAATGGAAACTGGCACCTCGTGCAATTTGAAAATCTCAGAAACATATATCTCGGCTGATCTCTCAAGAGAATAATCTGTACGTATTGGAATAAAATGTACAGACTTCGTCAGACAATCAACAACAACCCAGATTGCATATTTCTTTCTCGGAGACAGTGGTAATCCCGATACAAAGGCCATTGTGATTCGCTCCCATTTCCATTCTTGTATCATCAGTGGCTGTAACAAACTAGAAGGTACCTGATGTTCAGCTTTAACTTGCTGACATACTAAACATCTCGATACAAAGTCAGAAATCTCTCATTTCATACCAGCCACCAGTACATCAGCTTGAAATCACTATACATCTTATAGCTTCCAGGATGAACAGACAAGCTACCACTGTGAGCTTCATGTAAAATCTTCCGAATGAGCTTTTAATTCTTCGATACACAAATTTGACCTCTAAAAAGTAAACAATCATCGGATCCAACCTGAAATTCTAAATCAGAAATTGACTCACTCTGTTTTCGTTTAGCTAATAATACATCATCACATTTTTTAGCCTCAAACATCTATTCTTAAAACATTGGTCTAGCTTTCAACTCAACTACAATCGAACCATCATCAGATAACGTTAATCACGTATTCGTCGCTTGCAAAGCAAATAAAGACTTTGTACTCAGAGCATCATCAACTACATTTACTTTACCCGGATGATAATCAATAATCAAATCATAATCTTTCAGAAGCTCGAGCCACCTACGCTGCCTTAAATTCAAATCTTTCTACGACATTAAATAATTTAAAATTTTATGATTTGTAAAGATGTGACATTTTTCGTCGTACAAATGGTGTCGCCAAATCCTCAACGTAAACACAATAGCTGCCAATTCTAAACCATGTGTTGGATAATTCTTTTCATGTAGCTTTAATTGTCTAGAAGCATAAGCTATCACTTTGCCTTCCTACATCAAAACACAGCCTAAACCATTTAAAAATGCATTGCTAAAAATCACAAATTCTTTACCCGATTCAGGTTGAACTAATACCGCTGCCTGGATCAACAATGTTTTCAACTGATTGAACCTTTGCTGATATTTCTCAGACCATTCAAATTTCACATTTTTTTGTAGTATTCTCTTCATCGGTGTAGCAATCATCAAGAATCCCTTGATGAATATTCTGTAGTGACTGGCTAATCCCAAAAAACTTCTATGTTTGGACACATTTCTTGGAGATTTCCAATCAACAACAGCTAAATTTTTTCTCAGATCAACTATGATGCCTTCAATAGATACAATATGTCCTAGAAAAGCATCTTCTCGGAACCAAAATTCACATTTGCTAAATTTGGAAAACAATTGCTTTTCACGCAGGGTTTGCAATACAATTCTCAAATGCTCAGCATGCTCAAACTCATTTCGAGATTAAATCAAAATATCATTGATGAATGCCAAAACAAATCGGTCTAAATACGGTATTAAAATTTTGTTCATCAAATCTATAAATACTACAGGTGCATTAGTTAAACCAAACGGCATCACCAGAAATTCATAATGTCTGTACCTAGTCCTAAACGCAGTTTTTAGCACATCAAAATCTTTAACTTGTAGCTGATAGTAGCCAGAACGAAGATCAATCTTTGAAAATATTGTTGCACCTTTCAACTGATCAAACAGATCATCGATTTGCGGCACTAGATACTTATTCTTGGTTGTAACTTTGTTGAGCTCGTGGTAGTCAATACATAATCTCATTGATCCGTTCGTTTTCTTTATGAATAAAATAGGTGCACCCTAAGGTGAAAAACTGGGTCGAGTAAAACCCTTATCTGTCAATTCTTGCAACTGTGCCTTCAACTCTTTCAACTTAGTAGGAGCCATTGTATAAGGAGCTATCAATATCGATGATGTTCCCGATACTAACTCAATGGCAAACTCAACCTCTCTAATCGACGGTAATCTAAGTAACTCCTCTGGAAACACATCAAGATACTTACAAACCACTAGCACTGATTCTATCTTCAACTCAGAAATGCTAGAATCAAATACATATGCAAGGTATGCTTCACAACCTTTTCTCACATATCTTTATGTTGATATAGCCGAAATAAAAATTGGTAAACCACTCAAACTACCCGATTCAAACTAAAGCTTGTTGCCGTTCTGACATTTTAATACAATAAGCTTTCATCTACAGTTCAAAATGGCATCATGCAGAGTCAGCCAATCCATTCCCAAAATCATGTTAAAATCATCAAATGACAATAGCATCAAATCATCAAAGGACATTTCTTGCAAACCTTATCAACTAGCACATATTAAACTAGGGGGTTCAACACTTTAACCACAAATTCAGTGGACTCAATAGGTAAATTCTTACTTGATACTAAATTCGTGCATGCATACGAATGGGTTGATCCATGATCAATCAAAGCAGTAGCATTAGTATCAAAGATAGAGAAAGTACCAGTAATAACATCTGGCGTAGAAGCTTCCTCTTGTGGACGAATAGCATAAGCTCTAGCTGGTGCTCAGGCCTCAGATCTCACAGTAGGGTCATTTGTTCTACCATGGCTATTACTCATATTCCCATATTATGAGGTGGTCTACCTCTCACAGTAGTGTTGCTCAGCCGCATAGTCTGAACTTTTTCTTTCGCTGACTTCTCTGGGTAATCTCTAAGATAATGTTTAAAAGAATAACACCTGAAACATGCTCCTTTTCTCAATCAACATTCATCGAAGTGTTTTCTTTTACAGTGCTTGCATTTGGGCCTGTTGTCTCTAACACTACCTACACTCGCTACAGACGTAGCCTAAGGCTCTGGACTCGAACGTTGATTACCTTTATCTCTACTGGAATACCCCATTGAAGTTGTGGAACGATTGTGATGTTCTTTTGTTCTCTTCGATGATGACTGATACGATTGCTACTGGAATACCCCACGATTTTCCAATTAATCTTTTTCTCGAGTCTTTAGGTTCAAAATCAGCTTTTCTTTTCTCTTTGCTTAGCTCCTCGGGTTTATGTTCTCGATCAACTAACACAATAAATTCTTTCCACTCAAGAATCCCGACTAGAAGCTTTATATCTTCATTTAACCCTTCCTCGAACCATTTACACATAGCAATTTTGGTTAGAATGCATTTTCGGGCATATTTACTCAATCTGACAATCTCTCGTTCGTGTTTTGACACTGACATACGGCCTTATTTTAGCTCAAGAAATTTCTTACATTTCTGATCAAGAAATCTCAGACTTATATATTTCTTTCAAAACTCAGTTTGGAAAAATTCCCAACTTATATGCTCTATCGGTACCACTGTAATGAACGTGTTCCACCATTGGTAAGCTGAGTCTTTCAATAGAGGTATAACACATTTAACACACTCTATCGATGAACAAGATAATTCGTCAAAAACCTTGATCGTGTTTTCTAACCAAAATTTTGCTCTCTCAGGATCATCTTCAGTAGTGGAACTACATTCTTCAGCCTCATACTTACTTAATCTGATCAACAAACGGCTTATTAACAAGCAAAGGTTCTAAACCTTGAGGAATAACGGGGACCAATTGGGGAACAGGTGGGGGTGGAGGTTGTACGTACAGACTCATAAACCATTCGCTCATCATCTGGAAGAAGGATTCTTTACCTCTCATCTTCAGCCCTCAGATACAGGCCTTTTATCGATTGACACTAGTCTGTGAATGGAGGTTTGAGCGTTACTATCAACTTGATCGAAGTCAGCTCGGTTGGATGTCATTTCTATATGAAAACATATTTCAAAACGGGTTAGGAGTTATCACACTATCATAGGTTATATAATGGCATGTATTTCTAGACTCACACTCCCTACGTCTAGTCTAAGAATCAACTAAACTGTAGTTCTGATACCAATAAATGTAACACTCCTAACCTGTATTCATCGCTAAAATAGGGTTACGGAGCATTACCAGAGTTTACGATTCAAAACTATCAAAAATTTTAAACATTTAATTCACAACATCGTTCATAGAAAAATCAATCAATGACATACATATTGTCCCTTATACAAGCCCTCGAGGCCTTAAAAACACATTAGAAACGAATCGAGACTAAATCAAAAACATAAAGATTTTTTAGTAAAAACTTAAGAATTATCATACTGCAAGGGTCACACGACCGTGAGGCGTGTGCTGAGACACATGCCCGTGTCTCAGGCCGTGTGTGCATTCGAAATAGAGAAACACAGTCGTGTCTCAGCCCGTGTAACTCTTTAACTTGGGTCACTCGGCCAAGCTACACGCCCGTGTGCCAAGCGATGTACCCTTCGAAATGGCCTCACAGGCCTGTGTGTCAGGCCGTGTAATAGCCTGACTTGCAAACCTTTGAAACCTATAGAGGACACACAACCGTCTCGCATGGCCATGTGTCACACATGGCTGAGACACACGCGCGCGTCTTTGGCCTTTGGATGAAAAATAGGCCATTTTCCAACCATTTTTCTCACCCAAAGCATGTACACACCAACTCTTTTTCACATATAAGAAAGCATTCAAGGTGTACCTAAACCACACACAAACAAGCTAAAAAATATGGCATATTTTCATACAACCAATACACCCAAAAGCAACCTCAATCACAACAACCCACATGTATTGCATAATTTCATAATTTAGGCATAAATCAACCAACTTGTAACCAAATTCATGCCAAAACTTACCACTAATTTCACATATCAAAGTCAAACTCAAAATACCAAATTGGCCATTTAACATCTATCAACTAAACATTAGCAAAATTAGCCACACATGTCAACACCCACTATACCAAAATGACCACATTCAATCATATCAAAGAACAACTCATAGTATACATTTTAGTTACCATTCCAAAGTCTCATCATTTAAGTTCCATAAAAAACATAATAATAACCATTACAAGGCCAAATATACATGTCAACATAGCAACTATTCCATCACCGAAAAGACCATAGATACAAGCCAACCCAAATGGCTATATCATCAAATAAAAACACCTATACATGCCATTATAACCATGACTTGAAACATCAAAATCTATCGATTTAGCTTATGGATAGTGTGATAGGTCTCCGACAAGCTTCCAACCCAAACGAGCTTCTGATTTAATATATAACATGGAAAATAACACAAAGTAAGCATGAATGCTTAGTTCATATAATGTAAAACTTAACTTACCATTTCATTACATAACATTTAAATTTAACATGGCATAACCCAACCAAAGCGTGGCCAAAGCCTAGGCATCCACAAAACATGTTAGCATACATAATAAAAGTCAGAGGTACAATAACATGGATATCCATGAATCTCAACATGTATCATTTAAGTTTGTCACCCATTTTAACTTACATAATTTCCATGTATCACCATATCAAAGAAATTCATATATGTACATGTATTAATTCATATAGTTCTCTTACCATTCAACGAATGCCCGTTGAATCGTTTAGAATACTGTTAGATACCTGAGATAGCTCACACGAAGTGTGCTAACACATATAACCGCAATCCTTCACTTCATGTATATATATGCTCATAGGAGCTGTGAAAATGTACCTACTTACACAAGCTGTGGGTCGGAATGTAAGCTACACGATCTTACTCACACAAGCTGTGGAGTATTCACAACACATGCCAAAACTCAGCCATCGGTAGGACATTCAAGACCAACACCCGAAATATGTAAACCCTAATCACATGTCATTTGTATCCTACAAATTCCTAATGTTCAAACGGGGCTTGGTAGTCGATGTAACATCGTTGGATATGCAACAATTAATTTCCTGGCAGTCCACAACACATATAATTTTTCAAATAAAAGCATATAAACACTATTTAATTACATGAACTTAGCTCAACAATAAAACATAGATATTGAGTCAATTAATCTGAAACTTTATCTTTGTCTCAATCTAAAGCCGTACGAGGTTTATCTTGATCTAAATGAATCAATTCAATCCAATTCAATAATTATACTATTCAATTCAATCCAAATTCATATTTTAGCAAAATTACCATTTTTGACCCTATAATTTTTATTTCATTACAATTTAGTCCCTAGCTCATAAAATGAAAATTCAAGGAATTTCGCATTAACCCACTATAGCTGAATTTCATATAGGTAAGCCATACGTTTCAATTCTTAACAATTCCACCATGAATTTTTTTTATTTTTCAATTTAATCACTAATTGACAAATTCATCAAAAATCACTTAATAAAAGTTATTTATCTATCAACAACTATCCATTTTCTTCCATCAAACATCAAAAACCACATACATTCATTTCAAAACCCTAAACATTTAACAGGTTTGCAAATTAGTCCCCGCACTAGCTAGATTAAGCTGCAACGATTCTAAAAATATAGAAATCATTAAAAACGGGACGAAAAATACTCACATGCAAGAAAAATAAGGATGTCTGAATGTTTAAGCTTTCATAGTTTTTTTTCCTTTAATTTTTGGTGGTGTTTAAAAAAATAAAGAAGATGATACATTATTTCTTTTGTTTTAATTCACTTATTAACTAATTTATGAATTTGTCCTTAACATATAACTTTTAAAATTTCATAACTAATGTCCTTATTTGTCCAATCAATATAAAAATTGTATAATTACAACATAAAACACTTAACTAATTAATTTCTTAGTCATTTGATGCCTTTAACTTATAGAACTCAAAATTTATACCTTATGCGATTTGGTCATTTTCATCAAATTAAGCATGCAAACAGTAAAACTTCTTAACAAAATTTTTATACGATAATACTAAGATGCTTTAGACATTAAAATATTTCTAAAATAAATATTTTTATATCAAATTTGTTGTCCCAAAATCACTGTTCTGATTTTTCCAAAATCGGGCTGTTACACTGTGGGCCTTTCGTGGGGTCGGTATATGTTTAAATAAACTATTAACCATGAAATTTGATAGCTTGATAGTATGAAGCATGACAGAAGTAACATCTAACATGTATGACTTGTTATGTACTAAGCATGTTCTGATTCTGTTATACGAGTATGTATGTATGTATGTATATCCAGAAACCTGTTATTCACTTTTTATGTCTGATTATGGGGTGGGATATGTATTATGTTGAGGAAGTGTTCTGTGTGAGGCGATATCTCTCCATTATACTGGTAGCATAGCTACGATTGTTCTAAAAAGTGTTTGATAGACACTAAGTGGTGTGTAGGGCTGGGTGGGTGTTTTATACCCCATATGGTGTATATAAATATTTTTTTTTGTATTATTCTGCTTTAATTTTGATTCTGTAATGAAATAAGTCTGTTCTTGATCTGCCACGTAACTGAATTTTAGATTTTGTTTTTATGAGTTGCATATTGAGTTATAAAAAACTCACTTTCTGTTTGTCTGATAATTTCAGGTAACCCTCAGACTTAAGAGGGTCAGTGCGATGGGAGCTCGGTTGTGTCCACATTGCCATAAAACTATCTTTACTTTAGTTTGGCTAACTTAAATTTCTGTTTTAAGAGTTTTGTATAATTTGGACTCTCCGGACTTTTAGGACTATTTTTAGTTTCGGATTCGTATTTTGGTTTTCTAGCATAACGTTTGATAAAACGATTTTTATGAAAACAATAATTTTTCTGAAAATAACGATTTTCAAGGAAACAAATTGATTTCCCAAAATATAACGTTTCAAGAAACTCTACTGCAAAATATTCAATTTAATTGAAAGACGTAAATGAAAAACAATTTTAAATTAAATAAACAAATTGGGCTTACTAAGTAACAACGGTTTATGATGGTTTGAAATAAGAAGGAAGTCACATTTATAGTGCTTCTTTGTAACACTTCTCGATTCAGTAGTAATGTCTAGGTTGGGTCTAGAGTGCTCCACGTATTACTTACCAATTATCCATGCATTATCAATGCATATTAGTATCTTTTGTAAAACACTAGCATTGTCATATAGCATATAAATTTCATGGATATAATTGCACTTCACACAATAGTCACTATATCCACATACCACCTTTCATGCACAATATATAACCAAAAATTCACAAGATAAATATGGATTCTAGGAAACTTACATTTGGAACTTAGATTAGGGGTTTAGGCTACATCTAAATTTCCAAATAACGCATTGAATCATGTCCACAAGTAATTATTCCAAAAATTCACTAATTACGCTTTTGTCGAAAAGCCGAAAGCTCAAACTAGCTTTTCCTTTCCTTTATCTCTACTCGTAGAAGGTTTTATCAAATTCAAAACTTCAACACAACAAATTCACACAACAATACATCCAAAATCAGCCAAGGACTCATTACAAGCATACAAAACATAAGCTTAAACTAAGTTCTTATGTAACCGAAACTTATAACATAGCAAACTTTAAATTCGAATATCTCGATCTATACTTAATATTTTTGCCTAAAACTAATTTTTTTCATCTTATAATTCACCTACAAAAAATTCCCAACCTTTGAACTATACAAAACTACTCAATTTAATATATCAACTTTTTCTACAGGTTTTATGACTGTTTTCTAAAAATACATTAAAATGTAAGAAATATTTAACGAAACTTCATAGTAAGTCTAGAAACCTTCTAATCGTGTTAAAACTAATTGAAAAACACTTTGAAACCACATTTTTATGCAAAATCCTTAGATCCATCATTAACGACCCAATTTTTTGCTTTTATTTAAAACATGTGTTTCAATGGCTACAAATTTAGTTTAAGGGACTAGGTATCATTTAAAACTCATATAAAGTCGAATGGTTACCTTTGATGGAAGAAAAATGAGCTCTGATGCAAATCGAAAAAAACCCACGCTTAGAGAAGATGAAGTTTTTGGGTGGTTTTCTTGGTTTTTATAGAGGTTTGTAACTTAAGAGATGATAGAAATCAAAAGGAATTAGGATTTGGAGTTCAAAATTGATTGAAATAGCATGAGAGACTCAAGGGATGACAAACAAAAATTTTAGGAAGTTTTTACTTGAAATAACTTGGTGAAAAGAGATTATTTAGCTTGGATTTTAAATTTTGGTTAAATTGCGTTATTAAAACTCTCAACTTTGACTCTTTTAGTAATTAGTCCTACTTTCAAAATTAAATGTATTTAAAACTCATTTTCAGAAGTTGATTTAATTTTATAAAATAATAATTGAAAGTATTACCCCTACAAATCCTAGGCCCTATTTTGGGGTGTGACACAAAATGATAAGAAAATAGAGTAAAATAATGAGAGATTTAGGCACTTACTTTAGCAAGGTAAAGGGGCAACAATGATAATCTTTTTGGGCAACAATGAAGGCCAATTTTCGAGTGGTTCGAGAGACTATTTCAAGGCTGGAAAAATAGTGAAAGAAAAGAAAAAAATTAGAGGAAGAAAAACATCCAAAACCAACACCAATTAAGGAGGGAAGGACGACAAGGAAAAAAGAGCTTTTGGATCACAGTGGAGGGAAACGGGAAAAAAATTGAAGAAGAAAGGAGAAAGAGAAGAAGGGGCAACTAGGGTTGAAAATCAAAGAATAAAGGCTGATAATTAGGTGAAAAAGTGATACTTATACCTAATTTAATAGGCATGGGCAGCACAAAAATAGGGGTAAGGGGAAAATTTAACAAAGTTAAGCTATTTTGCAAAGGAAGAGAATTAAACTCGAGACCTTGATCTAATTATAATTTCTTTTAAGAAAAAATGGGATGTTACATAATTTATCTATAGTTTTGTCTTTTCTTATAGATCCTAAAATTTTAGGTATTTATGACAATTGTAGATGTGTTTCTTGAATCCTTTTAAATTGTTTTATTAAAGTTATTGAAAGATTAAGGGTATTTTACATAGATTTTAGGTTTTCTAAAAACATTAATTTTTATTTTATTACGACAAATTCAAATATGAAAACCTTTATAAGTTTACAAATCTTTAGATTTTTACAATTTTTTCCTTAAAAAAATTCGCCAGTGTGTTGTAATGCTTGTGCATTAAGTCACAACATTGTTGTACTGCTTGTGCCTTTGACTAGATTTTCACCATATTTATTTAAAAAAATTATTTGTGTTCTTTCTTTTGACACCTTTAGTTTTAATTTTAGTTTAGTTTTTCCTTCACACCCGTCTTAATGGATTCGACCCTACTCATTACTTTTTACAAGTTTACTTTTTAGTAGAAATTTATTTTTTGTTGGTTCAAGACCCATTAGTACATGGTGGAAATGTTAGGTAGATATCTAATTAACCCAAGAGTGGATCATACAAAAGCAACAAAATGGGTAATGAAGTATCTTTAAGGAACTAAAAACTACATACTCATTTATCATATCAGACCTTTTACAGATATTGGGATATTCTTATTTGAACTTTTCCTAGATGTATTGGAAGTAAGAGATCTACATTAGGTATAATTTAAAGATTCCTAGAGTAGCTATTTCTTGGAAAAGTGTTAAACAAACATTATAACTCGTTCCACTATGAAAGTTGGATTTATAGCTTGCTATGAGACATCAAATCAGGGAATATGAGTGGAAAACTTTAAATCACTATGTTATATATGGTTGATGGTATATGGAAACCACTAAGAATTAATTGTGATAATGAAAATATTAAGTTGTATTCAAAGAATAATCAAATTTTTTCAAAAATAACACTTTAACATTAAATTTTGACGAAGTAAATAAACAACATGTAGTAGCAACAATTAGTATTAGAGTATACACGTAAGATATTTAGTGGTGAATCCTGATGTCAGTTTTTACTGATGACAAAAGGTTCATCGATAATAGACACCCCTTTGCTTGAGTATGGAAGTTATCCCTATTGGAAGGCAAGAAAAAAAGCCTACATTAAGTCTATCAATGAAAAGGCATGGAAATCTATACTCACTTGCGGGAAATCTCCTACTATTGATATTGATTCTGGAAAGGCAAGCTTAGTGGATGAATAAAGAAGACAGAGCTGTAAACGCAAACTCTAAAACCTTATATGTCATATTTTGTGGCATTTATATGCAAGAGTTCAAGCATATTTCCAAGTGCGTAGTTGCTAATGAATCTTGGAAATACTCCAAACTGCTGATGAGGGCACTAAGACTATTAAGTAATCCAAGATACAAATTTTAACCACTAAATTCGAGACTCTAAGAGAGAAAGATACTGAGATAATTGGCAAGTTCTATGCCAAGTTGTGTGACCTGTCCAATCAAGCATTTACTCTTGGTGATAAAAGTCTTAACGTAATTGCTTGAAAGATTCTCCATCAAAGTTACTGCCATTGAAGAGGCCAAAGACCTAAAGAGCTTGAAGATTGATGAATTGATTTGATCCTTACAAATTTTTAAGCTAAATCTGGGTGAACCCAAGAAAGTTATGTCTAAGGGGCACTACAAGTTGTGGATAAAATTTCAATTCCTAATACCTCTACCAAAAAAGAGTTTCAAGAGAATATTGCATTGATTACTCAAAATTTTAATAAAGCCTTTAAGAAGTAAGCCAGAAGGTTCAAGAAGTTTGAAACATCTAAGAATACTCTTAAGAACAATGGACAACAAATGTCAAAGAGGAAACAAATAAAGAAAAGAAAAAGAGCATCTAGTGTCATGAATACTTTGGCTATGGCCATTTTTAGGCTGAGTGTGCTAACACACTTAAGAAGAAGAAGAAGAAGAAGAAGAAGGAATTATGTGTATCGTGGAGTGATTAAGACACTTCTAACAATTCAGATTCTGATAAAAACCAAGTGAATAATTTTATGGCTTTTACATCGAGCGTTAAATCTAATTCTAAGGCTGAGACTAATGCTGAGTCTGATGGAGGATGAGAGGGAGAGTTCCCAAACACTTATAAAACAATTTTGAATAAGTGGGAACATGTGTGTGAATTGAACACAAAGCTGACTTAAAAGAATACCTGACTGAAGGGGGAAAGCAATAAGATGATCATGCAAATTGAGGATAGGGAGACCTTATTGATTGAAGAGTTAGATAATCTTTGTGAACACAAAGAAGGAGTTGGTTGAAAAAAAAACTACTACTTGAGAATTTCAATGCTAGGAGTAGTAAGCTAGATGAAATACTCTCTTTTGACAAAAGCGAACCTGGTAAATGTGGGCTTAGATTTTTCAATAAAGGGAAAACTGTTATGAAGAGTCCATCTGTGTTTGTGAAAACATCCAAGGAATGTAAGGTGGGCAAATTCCCAATTGAAGTTGTTGTGATCAATAAGCTAATAAGAAGGTACCTACTCATCCTAGAATAATTTTCTATTACTTTGGTACACCATGGCATATTAGACCTATGTTTTTCAAGATGTTACATAAATTGAGGTGGAAACGCTTAGTGTCATTAAAAGTGCCAACATATGCAACTGATAACTCTTGAAAAGAGTTATATTTCAGGCCTCTAGATTGAATTAATTGTTTGTAATTAAATAAATATGTTTTTTTGCATTTTTAGGATATTTTTAGAACATTGCATAGCAAAACTTGGATTGTGCTATAAATGTTATTATTTGTTACTAGGGAAGAAAGGTGTTGGGTATTATTGGCAGTATGTGCAGGATGAAGAAGAGAAGAGAGAAAGGAGAAAGAAAATGAAGGAAGTAAAATATCGTCATTGTAAAATGTTGGTTAGATTGCCAACAAGAATGCCATGGCAATTCTAAGAAGATGACATAACACTTAGTCCACGTCACTCTTAGCCAGCTGTACTTGTACAAGATAAACCACCCTATAAAAGAGGAAGAAAAACGTGTGCTGAGAGGGAGGGACCTACCATATAAAGGAGGAAAGAGAAAAGAAAAGAGGGGAAGAGGACTTTAGGGAGAGAATAATTAGAGAGCGGTTTTTCTCTGCATCGAACTCTGGTGGAAATTTTCAAAGAAAAGAGAGTTGAGGGTAGCAGCTTACAGAGTAAAAATCATAGATGCAAGGAAGCGGAAGAGAAATCTGCCTTGGGTTTTGCAACAAATTTCAGTATTAAAGTGAAAGATGTAGCGGCGAGATCTTCCTGCAGTTCTACCTTTGTTTTATGATTTGAACTTTGTGATTCGTAAACTTGAATGATGATGTTGAATGGTTTTATTTTGGATTTGAATGTCCAATCCATTAGCTAAATTTCATTGAGTTGGAATTATTTGGGTGAATTTTTACTATCTTTAATGTCGATGGTTTGATTTTGAGTAAATTAGTATTTTATTTGATTTGTGATTATTTGAAATGCATGCATGCAAGCTTTAGAAATAGATGATTGCATGGTATGTTGTTAGATATGATTTAATTTTAAAAAGGTTAAATAATTTTGATTATTGTCGGTTGATACAGGCGAGTATTCGAAAGAATATTCATAGCACGCTAGACGTAGAAGTTACGATCTGTATAGGGAAAGGAAGAACAATATGGATATCATTTTTGAGTTCTGTAGACATACAAAACCTCAGAATGGTAGCTTAATGTCTAACTCTCGAAAGAAGTAAACTACAGTAGTGAATCTCTGAGTAGTAGAATGGTAAAGATTTTGTCATAGCATTATTATGATATAAAAATAAAACCTGAGTAATTCCAACCTTTATCATTCAATCAGAATTTCCCTAGCATTTTTTCATTCATAATTGATTTTTTTAATCCATTCATTAATTCTCTTCATCAATTTGTCATCTGTTTCTTTTGCACAGTTTAATTAGTTAGATTCATAGTAATAAAATAACCATTTTTTTAATCAATTCTGATCCCTGTGGAGACGATACTCACTCATCGCTTTATTACTTGATTCAATGTGTATACTTGTACATTTGTATTACACATTCACACGTGACAGTAGCTACTTAAATGCTAGAAGACAAAAACAAGTGAAGGAAAAAGAAAACAAAATGTTTACTTGTGACTCATAGATCATTGAAGGTTTCTCCTGAAAATGAGTGGTATTTAAATAATGGATGTTCTAGACATATGATAGGAAATCAAAATTTCCTTGTTGACTTTGAAGACTGTCCTGGTCGGGAAGCTACTTTTGGTGACAGTAAGAAGGGCAATATAGTTGGTAAAAGAACTCTAGATGCTCCAGGTATGCCTAGGCTAAAAAATGTGATGTGTGTGGATGACTACTTTTGACTCAGCTGGGTAAGGTTTCTTAAAGAAAAGTATGACACCTTTGAAGCCTTTAGAGAGTTGTGTAAGACATTCATTAATGAAAAGGGTCATATTATTGGAATGGTTAGAAGGATAAGAAGTGACCATGGAAGGGAGTTAAAAAATAAAGACTTTACTACTTACTGTGAGGATGAAGGAATCAAGCATAAGTTTTTTACTCCGCAAACTCCACAACAGAATGGAATTCTAAAGAGAAAATAGAATATTGCAAGAAATGACTAGAGTTATCCTAAACAGTGAAGATATTTCATATAAGTTCTGAGTTGAGGCTGTTGACATAGCTACCTATGTGATCAACAAGGTGCACCTAAGGCCAAAGATTAAAGTCACCCACTATGAGTTTTGGAAGGGTAGAAAACCAAGTGTGAAATGCTTTCATGTTTTTGGAAGTACTTGCTTCATTTTGGAGGACCGAAAGCATCAAAGGATGTTTGATTCCAAGTCTAATAAAGGTGTGTTTCTAGGATATGCCACAAATAGTAGAGCTTATAGAGTCTAAAACAAAAGTGTTAGAAAAAATCCAGTTCGAAAATGGTTTTCTTGCATAGGGAAAAAATAAAATTTTAAAAACCAAGTCAGTTTGTGATATTTATAGCAATAAACTTTTCCTGAAAAGTACATGTGCTTTGAGTGAGAAAAATCCTTGATGTTCCTAACTTTCAACCGAATTACCTTCTACACTATTCTCACACCATGAGCTACTTCGAGTTTAGGCTGAAACATTTTTAAAGCAAACACAAAATTATAAATAATTTTCTTACTTTCAATAGGAAAGTAAATATTCCTCTCTTATAGAAACTAGTAAAATTTTTATTCCTGGAAAAAATAATTTATACTTAGAAATAAATTTTGACTAGTTCCAAGCAAAATAACAATATTCAAATTTGCATGTTTAGCCTTATTAGTTTCAGCTATTTATAGAGAGAGAAAGTGAAACCATAGTTGAATTAGTAGAATGCAATTAATGCCTATTTAATAGCAAAACAGTCCCCTAGTTTAACTAGGAGAGAGAAAGGCAACTAACTATAGTTATTTTACTAAGGTTGTCGCCCCTCATGTTTACTATGAGAGGTTTTGGGCCTTTCTTGTATCTGGTCATATTATATGTAATTTCTAGATTTTTAACCTAGCATTTTATAATTTAATCAACCAAGTATATGTTTTTCTATTTCTCAAAATAAATATTATTTATTAAATTAAATTAAATTAATTAATTTCCCATTAAATAAATTTCTCAATCTAACTCTAATTCCATTAAAGTCATGAAAACTTTACAGTAAAAAAATCCATGAGAAAACATATTTAATTACTGCATTCAACATATTTAGAACGACTAATTAATTCTATTTTCGAACTTCAATTATTTACTGAAATAATAATTTCAAAATTTAAATTTTAAATTTTAAATAATTTCAATTATTTACTGAAATAATAATTGCATTCGTTTTTAGATGTAACTCATCTCTCTAACAATATCATTTTTATTCATTTTTGTTTATTTGATTCAACATACAATTCATTTTTGGTTTCAACGAGTTAGTAGGGGGACCAATTGGACATATGTAATTAGGGTTCAAAAGATTTATTATTAAGTTCTTGGAACACCACTAACCCATATCTATCGCCAGAATAGGGTTATAGAGCATTACCAGAGTTTACTAATTAATTTTCAGACTTTTCTTTTCATCAAGCATTCATATTTATAACCAATCAAAATCAAAACATTAATGAGCTAACGTTAACCAATTTCACTTGTACATGCCATTATAACCAGAATCAAATAATCCAAAATTATCGATAGAACCAATGGATAATGTGATATATCTCCAACAAGCTTCCAACTTAATCGAGCTTCCAATAATCATTTCAATGCATCAAATAATTATACATATTACCAATAATAATTCAATTCTAGTAATAAAACACACACACACACACACATATATATATAATATTCATTACCAAATAACATTCACTTCAATTAAATTATACAAAATATAGTTCATACGAACTTACCAGGCTAAATTGCAGAAATACAAAAATTCAGGGACATTTTGGAAATTTTCTATTTTTCTCAAATTTCCACCCAATATTGATCTAAATTAATATTTCATTCAATTTACTAATTTAAATAATAAAACAATTCATTTCATGCAATTTGGTTACTTTTTGACATCTTTACAAATTTACCCTTAAAGTTTTACTTTTATTCAATTTACTCCTTGAGCCTAAAACGTGCAAATTATCCATGCTAGCTGAATATTCATATACATATTTTCCTTCTCCTCCTCTCTATTCCACATCCTTAATTTATATAATATGCTTATAAGTAACATTACCTATGATTTTACTACTTACTTGTAAATTTATTCAAAATTGTCCATTTGAGTCATAACCACTAAATGATTTTTATCTTGAGCTACAGAACTTCAAATTAGGATCCGCTAATTTTATCTGAAACTAGACTCACATATATTTTTATCATAAAAGTTTTAGAATTTTTAGTTTATCCAATAAGTACAGCTTATTATTTAAAGTCACCTCTGTTCTGCTGTCTGACAGTTCTGACCCTTCTTCACTAAAACTTAATTATCTCCTTGTACAGAATTCGGATGATATCCCTGTTGGTTTCTATACAAAATAGAATCTTTAAGAATGTGAAAAATATGAATTATAACCCATAATTATTTTTTTACAATTTTTTATGATTTTTCAAAGTCAGAATAGGGGAACCCAAAATCGTTCTGACCTTGTCTCACAAAATCCATTATATCTCATGATTTACAATTCCATTACTTACACCGTTTCTTCTATGAGAAACTAGACTCAATAATATTTAATTTCATATTGTTTTTCATCCTCTAATTTCATTTCCACAATTTATTGTGATTTTTCAAAGTTAACCTATTGCTGCTGTCCAAAACTATTTTAGTGCAAAATGTTAATTACTAAGTTTATAACTTCCTTATTCCCTTTCTCTATAATATTTCCCATCACTTTCACTTATTTCTCTTCACTAATATATCAAGAACATAAGAATTTATATAAGAAAACTCTACTATAACATCTTTTTCATGCTATTTCCATAATATCAAACTTTAAAATATATTGAAATCTCAATGTTCTTACCTTGTCCGATTGATTTCAACATTTAACTTGATTTTCTCTCTCCTCCAGCTTCAATTTCTTGAATCCAACTTGATATTCTAGCTTCTCATAGTCTCATTGTTATCTTTCTCTCTTGATGGCTATGAAAATTCTTTTGATTTCTAATTGAAAATGGTGAATTCTTTTGGTGGAAGGACCAAATTGTAAAGAAAGCAAAACTGTCTTTCTTCTCTTCTCTTTTAATGTGAATTGCATGGAAAAGATGGTGGGTTGGTTCCTTTTCATCTTTCTTTCCACTTATATGTATATTAAATAATAAAATAAAATAATAATAAAATATCATTTAAAAATCAAATTAAAATATTAATAAACTAATATTTATTTATTTAATTAATCTAAAATATCTCCAAAATCATCATTATCTTCTAGATTTCTCTCCCTTCTAAATGACCATTTTACCCTTTATGATTTTTTAAAATTCCATCCTTGAGTCATTACTTAATTTGGTAAAATTATGATTTAGTCCCTCATAATTCTTCACCTATTCAATTTGGTCCTAATTCATTCATTTTCCTTAGTTTCTAGATTATTCCAACCTTAAAATATTTTCACTATTGGTCCTTCAACTTTTTCATATTTGCACTTTAACCCCTCAAATTTTGAGTATTTACCCTTGGGCAACAATATTTCTCACTTTTACGATTTAATCCTTTCTTGAATTAATATGTCATAATTTACTTCTTAATGCTGACATAACTCAAAATTACCCTTTTTATCACTTTATTTCCTTAATTTACTATATGAGGAATATTATCTTACTTTTTACTGTAGTAATTTTCGGGGTATTACATTTCTCTCCCGCTTAAAATAAATTTCGTCCTTGAAATTTCCTTGTTTTCTTTTGATCATGAACTTCATTTTCCTTTCCATAAGAATAGAAGACCTTTAGCAGATTACTTTTGGAGTTATTCACATAATCCTATGTTTCCTTTTTGCTAAATTTACAAGGAAATTCATAATTAATATACATTCTCAATTTTCTTTAAATATCAAACATATAATGATTTATTGGTATATATATTAATTCATACGTCATCTTCAAATTTTAAACAATAAAAATTAATCAAATTAATATCGTATATCCTCAAACTGAATTTAATCATCTTGTGAACCTTTGGTTCATGTCCTTTATTTTCAGTCTCCATTTAACTCACAATTTCAACTTTCTCATTTCTTAAATAAATCAATCGATCAATTTCATTCATTTTGTAATTTCACTTATTTACCCCTATTAACAAGTATGTAAGCAATAAATGCTTAGTAAGCTCGTATAAACTTTAATCATGTCCATTCATTTCAAATATGAAATTTATAAATATCAAGAATAATTTAATATTGATACTACAATGCCAATGTGGCTATATTCATCAACTCACAAGGTAAATAAATCCACATCATTACTTGTTCGTTTTATCCCTAGCAATATAGGATTTTAAACAACTTTATACTCTTCCAAATTTCTTTATTTATATTTACATTTCTTTACTTTCCACACTTATTCCATATACATGACACACAAGTCATAAACATATCATTAAACCATGGTCACAAGCTAATGCATTTAAGCAAAGTTTTTTTTTGAATTGATCGTATGATAAATCATTTCATAAGAAATTGCATAATTTAAACCTTACCACTTTTTAGTGAGCGCTGGCATATTTTCACTTAAATACTTACCAATTCAATGCATTATATAAATAATCATATTACCATTCAACCAATAGCTTGGCACTTGCCTAAGCATCAAGCAACACTACTGGTTAGCATACTTGCACATATTACATATAAATTCAACTTTGATAAACTTATTTTCTCAATATGTCACACTTGAGTTTATTACTTGTCTCAATATACATAATTTCCTTGTCAAATACCTTATCAATATTAATTTCGAAATTTTTATTTCAATCACATAAGTCTCTTACCATTTCTTACTGAATCGAAGAACGGCTTACAGATATGAGTACATTGTTCTTTTTGTGCTGTAGTCCAACTATGGTCTTACACATGTATCTATACTACCATGGTCCAACCATGGTCTTACGTTCAATGTGCCATAACCCAGTTATACTCAATCCCGCGTTCAATCCAAACTGAGTATTAAATTCAATAATATATTTCTAATAATAATTCTTTCATTAGTTAATATCATATACTATCACATTGAGCCATTATTTGTCTCATAAACATTTAGTTCATGCTTTCTATTCACATTTTCATATTCAATTCACATTTTCAAATTATATTCCACTTAGTCATTACATGATCTCACGTATTTTTACTTAGTCAATTTCCCGATGAACACTTCGGAATAATAACAGAAACACGGTGGAATCAGCACATAGCAACCACCTTTATAGTTAATGGTACCCGGTTCACATAGTAGCCTACACATAGTACTACACATGTGACCATTTCCATCTGATAAATGTAATAGCTTGCACATATTACTACACACGTGATCGAAGCTATCTGGTACGCATAGTAGTCTGCACATAGTACTACACATGCGACCCATCATTTCGGTACACGTAGTAGCCTGCACATAGTACTACACACATGACCATCACTTTCACTTTTACATAGTGGCCTACACACAGTCCGTGTCACACATGTGATCATTTTTGTCATTTCATTCGTATCCCTTTTTATTCCGAAGGTTTATTCAGGAATTTTCCTCTTTTTCTCACTCTCTTTTTATCGATCAATTTCAATTTCTCGTCTTTCTTGATTTATAACAATACATTTAACTTATATAACATTCACACTATTCATTCCAGTCCAAAAATCATACTTTGGAAAAATTACCTTTTTTCCCCCTAAAGTTTCATAAAATTACAATTTTTCCCCTAGGCTCGTAAAATAAGTTTTATTCAATTTCCTTGCATTTTAGGACTAGCCAAACCATTTTATGACAATTTCAATCCACAATTTTCACTTATTCACACACTTATGACATATTTTATAACTTTTCCAAATTAGTCCTTTTATGTGTTTTTATCAAAAATCACTTAGTTCAAGTTGTTTATCACACTCCAAACATTCATATTCTTCCATAAAACATCAAAATACATGCATACCACTTGTACACTTTTCACATAATGCTTTCAATATTATCGAAATTAGCTAAGTTAAAAAGTATATCTATCTATAAGTAAAACAAAACTCATCAAGGTCGGGAGATATCACACTATCACAGGTTATATAATGACATGTATATTCCAAACTTTACATATGCTACGTCCGGTCCGAGAATCGACTAAACTGTAGCTCTGATTCTAATAATTATAACACCCCTAACTCGTATCTATCGCCAGAATAGGGTTATAGATTACCAGAGTTTACTAATTAATTTTCAGACTTTTCTTTTCATCAAGCATTCATATTTATAACCAATCAAAATCAAAACATTAATGAGCTAACGTTAACCAATTTCACTTGTACATGCTATTATAACCAGAATCAAATCATCCAAAATTATCGATTATATAGGGTGAATCCGAGATGAGTATAGTAGGAGAATTCAACTATTTCTTTGGATTCCATATTAAACAATTGAAGGATGAAACTTTTCTTTCACAAGAAAAGTATACAAAGAATCTGGTGAAAAAGTTTGGGATGAAGAGTACTAAACAACTAGGATACCTATGGATATTGGTGAGAAATTGTCCAAAGATGATAAGGGAGTGCCAACTTCAGAGACCACTTATAGAAGCATGATTGGTAGTCTCTTATACCTTACTAGCAATAGACCTAATTTGTCATTTAGTATAGGAGTACATACAAGGTACCAGACAAGTCCAAGAGTGTCTCATGTTAAAGTTGTGAAGATGATTACTCAATATGCCAATGGTACCACTGATTTGAGAATTTGGGTCTCAAAGGATAACACTATGAGTCTGGTTGGTTACAGTGATACTGGCTGGGCTGGTAACATTGATGATAGGAAGAGTACATCAAAAGGTTCTTTCTATCTTGGTTCGAACTTGGTGTCATGGTACAATAAGAAGCAAGTTTCGATTTTATAGTCTATTGTAGAAGATGAGTACATTGCTGCAAGGAGTTGTTGTGCTCCATTGCTATGGATGAAATAAATGATGAAGGACTTTGGTATTGATTTCAAGATGGTCATTTTTTGGTGTGATAACATAATTTCCATTAATATTTCCAAGAATCCAGTGCAACATTCGAGCAAAAAACATATAGATATAAGGCACCATTTCGTAAGAGAATTGATTGAGAATAGTGATGTTGAGCTGACAGTCATGTCTACACAAGATCAACTAGTTGATTTGTTTATTAAACCATTGGATACAATTAGGTTTGAGAATTTTAGGTCTTCTATTGGTGTGTGTCATGTAATGATCCGATTTTCAATAGTACTAAAAATTGTGGGAAACCAGGTCGTTACAAGCTGAGTCTAAATGACTCGAGGAAGTATGGAAGGCATCCAAACATAGAAGCCTGATGTCGCTTTGTTGAAGGTTATTTTTTGTTCAAAAATTTGTTAGAAATGGATATTTTTTAGATTTTTTATATATTTTTCAGATTTTTTTTATCTCACCAAATGTTGGAGGGAAAATGTGTTTTTCAAGTACTGGTGATGAATGTGATTCTCTTCATAAATGTGAGATTTGAAATTGATTTGATTATATTTCCAAAAGTGTTATCAAAATAGAGTGACTCTACTAAACTTATTTTCTATCTAAGTTGTTATTGCTTAAAGTTTTTCATTCTTCAATTTATGTTATTCTTCATTATCTTTTTTCTCATTCACAATGGAAAGAACAAAAATCACTTCCAAAGAAGAATACGAAAAGGTTCAAAAAAGAATGAAAGGTAAAGAAGAAGGCTTTTGGAACCTTGAACCAGAGCCCTATATAGAAGAAAAAGCAGAATAGGTGGTAGTGCCTACTACCGTTGGCACTTTAGATGCTTAAAGAGGCCTACTAGAGGAGAAAGAAGTGGGTGAAGATAGCTCTACTTAGTAAACCATAGTAGAGATTATTGATCTATTTGTAAATTCCTTTATTCTAAAGCATCAGCCCATGTTACAAAAGAAGATTGATACATTGATTGATGCATTGGTTTTTCAAGGTAATATTGATCCTATCCTTGATAAAACACTTGTTAATTTTGTGTTAAATGTTAATTTTATTTCCTCTACAAGTGTTATTGATAAGTTTGAGTTTTTCATTAATATAGTGAAGTCTGAGACTCGTGTGACTAAAAATGTACCTATTAATAATATTTTTGAGGAGTATCCTAATGATATTGTAGTCACAAAAATAACTAAATAAGTTGCCAAATCCTCTACTACCTTAAGGAGAATAGCCAAATTTGTAGCAAACAGAAAACTACAAACTCAGGCTAAGAGCAAAAAAAGAAAACAGGGAAGGCTCATGTTGTCCTAAAGAAATCTTAGAAGAGAAAGAAAGAAAAAGAAATTTTGAGTGAGGAGGATTCTTACTCATCTAATGAGTCATTCTCTGGTTTTGAGTCTAGTTCTAGTTTTGATTTGATTTTTGAGGAGAATGTTCCTTTGAAGAAAATCATATCATCAAAGGCTAGGAAGCTTGTGAAAACAAAGTTTACCATCCTAAGAACAAAGAAGATGAAGAATAATGGTGTATTTTCAGTGCTTGATAATGTAGTGGATAATGCAAATGCATTGGAAGATATTATGTTATCCATGAAACATCGAGGATGTTAGTTATGTTGAGTATGACATGGACACCCTTCTGACCAACAATGGCTTAATGGGAATTATGGAATTTGCGAAGCCATATCTAAAAAAGCTTGTGCTGGAGTTCTATACAAATTTGTTCATTTTGATTACTAACCCTAGAAGCAAATTGTACCGAAAGGTGTATGCTAGAAGCCATTGGTATGAGTTCAACCAAGAACTGATTCAAAAAGTGCTCAGGTGCAACAATAGGAACCTGGTCGAACTGGATGAGTCCTTGGCCACCACTATTGCTGCCATTACCAAAAAAATCTATCAGTCATGGACTGAAAAATGAAGCATTAGAGCTTATTCTTTGAACACCGTGTATGCTACCTTGTTTGCTATTCCAACAAGAAATTGAGTCCTAAACACTCAGAGGGATGTTGTGACTTCAAAGGTTGTTGTGTTGATTAGAAAAATAATGGAGATGATTGGGTTCGATGTGACTCAACTGGTATTCGATCAAGTGGTAAGTCATGCTGAGATGGTACATGCTAGACACCTCTTACCATTTCCATATTTGAGTTTCAATTACTAATGTTGCAAAATCCAAAGATTGTAAAAATTACTAAAAGATGTGAAACGATAGTTCCTAAGCTTAAATTCTCTCTTAAATGGTTGGAGGGTAAGCATGTTACTGTAGAGCCAGCTAAGTAGGCAGGTGATGATTAGACAAAACATGTAATGCCCTGAACCCGACTCGATTTACTAGGTCTGAACCTTGGGTGTCACTAAACGTTATAGAATATTTAGGAAAAATAGTTTACAATTTTTAATTTATTGCAAATCTGTTATTTGAAGTCCCAAAAGAAAAACTTAACATTTGGAAATTTAAAATGATATATATATAGGATAAATAACATATTACATCAGATTTGTTACAGCTATTAACAAGATAGAAAAAGATTTTAAGATAGACTTGAAGGGTGTATTCAAGACTACATAATTTTATTGTATGCATAACAACCTACTCCACCACCAACTTGGCGTACTCTTGGCGTTGTCCCTCCAAGCGAAGCGTCTTCTCAAAAAACCTGGAAAAGAAATAACAACTTTGTAAGTACAAGCGTACTTAGTGAGCTCATTAACCATACCTTGATAGAGGTTTTCCAATCTTGTAGAAATTGTTATGAGTGAACTATTACTTTGTGCCATTTACTTTGGCTGGTTGATCGACTGTTAACGTCACAACAGAAATGTGCAAGCGTACACTGTCAATGCAAGTATAGTAGACAGATGTGAGTTTGTCAGATATCGATCCCACAGGAATGGTAGTTCTTTGTCTATTAATGTGGATGCAATAGCTAAAAAAATGAATTAAATTGTGTGGGTAATTTTCAGAGCAATATCTTAAAAAAATTGAAATAAAATATGGTAATTATAATTTGGGATCCCAACATGAATCTTCAACAGTATACTAAGTACTGACAAGGTGCAAAAGATAGGTGATTGCAGACGCAATAAAATTTAATGTATATCTTACCAAACTCCACTCTTTATTTAATCTGGGACTTAAGCATGTACGTTAACCTCACCTTCCGATGATGGGAATATGGCACTATTATGAACAAGTGGAGTAAATTCCTTTAGTTTTTACTTAACTTCCACTGAAATGCTTATTAGCTCAAATTGTTACTGCAGCTTCTAGTGTTCGTGACAGCAATAACACTTCCATGTTTAGAACATTCAAACCCCCAAGATTAAACAATAAAAACAAGATTTAATAATATAACATTTAACAAAGTATTCATTGTACTTCCATACAGTAGAAAACATAAAGTAATCACCAGCATTTTCAAAGAAATAAGAAAGAATAAAATGGAGAATACTATTCCTAGGCTACTCAAATGGATCTCTCCATTTCTCCTTGTTCTGTACTTAGATTTCCTCGTCAGAAATGCATCTGCATTAGTCTTCATGTTGGCTCACACGTAGGAGGCTCAAGCTGCCATGGTCGCAATCTTCGTTTAGCCAAAAAATCCTTCCTTCCTCCTCTCATGTCAACCTTTTATGTTCATTTCAATTGTATAGGTGTCCTTCCCTCAGGATTCTTCTATACTTGTACATACAAGGCAATTATACCAGGTTGGATAGCTCACGTATGGTTGGCTCTTATCGGACAACTGTCAACTGCGGTGACAATTCTGAACTCAATCTGGAATTAACTAATGCAGTGACATTAGTGTAAAAGATAGCAAAATTAAGAATAAAATAGGCTAGGATTCACTGGGTTATAAAATGAAATTTACTAAACTAAAAATGCTAAAATTTATGCTAAATATAACTAAATGGGAACAAATTAACCAATAAGTAGGGAGAAAACATATGTTCTTTCTAGTACAATCACACCCCCATGCTTGAGTTTTTACTTGTCCTCAAGTAAAACAGAAACTAGCAAGGCTACAAAAAATTTTCTAAGGCAAATGATCGTTCTAGCAACTTGAACCATCTAAATTCTCAATGAATGAATCACATTTAGATGAAAAAAATAATCTTGCATAAACGATACATATGCATGAATGAGTAAGATTGCACTTTCATCAAGGCCAGCATCATGCTTCAAATCTTAAATTCTATCTACCAATATAGCATTTATTGTACAGTACTAAGTATTTATATATCTTTTTTTTTGGAATAAGATATAGCATTGCATTACTGTACCCTTGTTCCTAAGAAGTAATGATTGGGTGCAACAAAACCCTAGGGAGTATGTAATTGCGCAAACACACACCCATGCAGCGACGGCATTTGGCCAAATTCATTTTTCTAACACTTGTATTGGAGTGTTCCCTTTTTAGCATTCCACAGTACACCCAATTTAGAGTGTCTCTTATTTATAACTATATATATACGCAACTGAAAAAGACAGTTTCATTCAAGATTCAAGGAATGCTACTAGTCATTTATTACTGATGCAACCTAAATCATTCAACAAAATATTGAAGATACAACATTCAATCAAATTTATCCAACTCATTCATTGACAATTCACATGATCCAAGAATTAAGCATCAAATGTAAGCAAAATTTTCGAACAATTATGCATAAACCTTGCATGCTTCAATTTTTTTTGAAATATAGGTGTATTTCCAAATCCTGTATACATTCCCCCAAACTTAAAGATTGCATTGTCTCCAATGCACTGACATGAATATGTAATGATAATAAAAATATAATGACAATGTGCACTAAACAAAATGTGACTTACAGCTATATGCAATGCATGAAAACTACAACTACAACTCTAAAATAAAAATAACTCAGTTATCCGCAGCCATTGCTGTGGCTGCACGATGTTTCTTCCTTCTCCTTTTGTTCTCCTCCGTCTTATCCTTGGAGAGCTTCCTTTTCTTGTCTTTGGACTTTTCATAGTTTTCGAATTGCTCCTCATGTTCTGGCTCAGCCCCGGCATCATCGGTTGCATCTTGTATGGGAGAGGCCACCTGAAGCGGTTTAGTGTAGACCACTATTGCCAATAAGTAATCCTGCTCCTAACGAGTGACCTTAGCAACTTTTGTCGGTCTCGCTCCATCTAGTTCTAGATTTTCAATATTTGCACCCACAGATTCGAGTGCAGCGAAAATGTTCACATCAAAATCTTTCTCTTCTCTTTCTTTCTCTTCTTCAACAACTTTTTTTCTTCAGCAACAATTTCCACTCTACAGTAGCAGCTTCCTTGTCAACAATATTGTCCTCTTTATCAGTAAAAATACCATCCTCGAACAAGCTATCAATCTTGTGCAGACATTCCTTAATTTCCTTAGATTCTTCTTATTTGTCATTATCAAAGACTTGCATGATGGGAGAAAATGCTACCGATCAATCTCGATCCTCGAATTCGTCATTCGCAGATGAATGCTCATAGTTTTGAATGATTGCTCGAAACACTGGGAAGTCCGGCATTAGAGATGGGCTTAATTGGCTTAATTTGGCTACAATGGAACTATTCTAGGCTTTAGTATAAGCATAAAACAAATTCTAAGAGTTCTCTATATCCTCAATTATAGCAACAAGTTTGATTTTCCCATTGCTGATGGAAGAAACCATTTTCACAACATCTTTCATTTTACGCCATAAAGATGTCATTGTATGCAAGGTAGTTCCTTTACTGTCAGCTTTAGCTTTGCCCTTCTTTGTCTTGCTAGTTCCTGCCTTTTTAGTGGTGTTTTTGTGGCACGACTCATTCTTTCGACAGAGGCTTTATTAATTGGACCCTTATTATCCATAATTTTTCATCTCCTCGGGCTACAATTCCTTTCTCCTGACACAATGGCATGACCAATGATTGGAAACCAAAATACCGGTCTGCCTAGTGGCACATTCAGTAATTTATCGATGGAGTATTGTGTCGACATCAATTCTTCTACCTTGTAGTTAACAAAGTGAAACCAGATTTTACTGTGTAGCGTTAGGAAATGGCAGTACATCGTAAAATTCTTTGAATGTGACCCTGTCCACACTGCTTCTTCAATACACAAGTCTTGTAACAACAGGTTCCTTTTTTTTGTCCGTTATTTTCACAAAGAAATCGGAGTGTTCGTCGACATTGACCGTAATTTTGTACAGCTCATTGATTGTTTTGGCATCCCATTGAATGAGAACTTCACGAACAAAAATAAACTCTAATTCTTGGTCATACAGATTGATATAGAACTCATGTACAAGCGAAGGGGAAAGGCTTCCAGGGTGTGCTCAGAAATTTCCCCATTTTAGTTTAGAAATGGGTCGGTGATAGGGAAATGCCTTGTTTGGGGGGAAAATTTTGGTGCAATATGTTGTCTTAAATTCGTTCCCTTGCTTCTTTATTCAGAAAGATTACTGGTTCCTTTTTTTACGCTGGTTTGGAGGGTTCTGACTCACAAACTGCGGTAGCAGAGGACGCATGTTCTTCAATGGATTTGTTGGCTTTCTTGGTCAAACATCTTATTCTTGCCATCTTTTGTGGAGGGAAGACGATTTTAAGTGAAAAAGGTAGGATCTTGAGTAAGGAAAAAAATAAAAATGGTTGCTTGGATGATTTGCAGTCGACACAGCGATGTAGACTTTATAGGGAGTGAAAGAGGAAGATGTAGACTCGTGATGTTTTGTGGAGACATACAAAGCTAGCGGGAAGAGTTGCATCCTATAAAAATTGTGCCTACTCAAACAAATCAAACAGCTGGGTGGGTTTTGATCCAACGGTGAAGATTAAATTTCCCTTAATTCCGATCAATGGTAACACAGTGGTACGGAATACGTTGACAACCAAATCTTTTTGTGTCAACATTGGTACCTTATTATTCTGCAAAAGGGAAATAAAAAAGCTTTACAAAATAGGAATAAAATAAGATGTAATCTCAGAGTAATAAATTTAAATTTTAAAATGTTTGGACCAAATTAATGGTCTCTGTTTGCTCTTGATTTTTATTTCCAAAATAGTGTTTCAATCTCTGTCTATTGACTTTGAACTGGTGTCCATCACGTATATCTCGAACTGTGACCGCACCATGAGGAAACTTTAGCTTGTCCATTGGTTTGTGGATGATAAGTAGTGGCCATTATGTGATTAACTGCATATCTCTTTAATGCGGCTGGCACGTGGTTGCAATGGAAATGTGTACCCTAATCACTAATTAATGCCTTTAGTGTACCAAAATGGGTGAGTATATACTTGTGAAAAACTTTAAGCACTGTCCTTGCATTATCCTTTAGGACAACAATAGCCTCTACCCACTTCGAGACATAGTCAGCAGTGACTAATAAATAAATATTTCAAAATGAACTTGGAAACGGTCCCATAAAATCCATTCCCCAAACATCGAACAATTCAACTTCTATAATTGGCTGTTGCAACAATTTATTACGTCAAGAAATAGAACTGGTGCGCAGACATTTATCGTATTGATTCATAAAGTTATGAGCATCCTTGAACAATGATGGCCAGTAAAATCCTGATTGGATAACCTTAGCAGCAGTTCTCATACCGCCGAAATGACTTCCATAAGGAGCATCATGACAGTGCTTCAGAATTGAGAACATCTCCCCTTCCAGAACACAACGCTGAATAATGTTATCATTGCATACATTGAATAAATACGACTCATTACATCACAAAGAAATCTTTCTTTTTTATGGACCTTGATACTCAATGGGAGCTTTCACCCACCAAGTAATTAAACAAATTTGAATACCAAGGAGTTGCATTGACAGCGAATAACATCTCATCAGGGAATGTGTTAACAATTTGAAGTATTTTCCTGTTTTCGCTGCCAATTTCCAATCTAGACAAATAATTTGCAACTTGATTCTCTGACCCCTTTCGATCTTTTATCTCGATGTCAAATTCTTGCAACCATAAAATTCATCGTATCAGTCTTGGTTTGACATCTATCTTCGCAAAGAGATATCGCAACGCCAACTGATCAGTGAATACTGTAACTTTTGCGCTGACAAGATAAGAGCGAAACTTGTCGGAAGTGAACACTACGGCTAACAATTCTTTCTCTGTGGTGGTATAATTGAATTGAGTCTTTGTAATAGTTTTTCTAGCATAATAAATGGCATGAAATATTTTCCCTTGTGTTGCCCTAGCACTGCACCCACGGCAAATTTGCTTGCATCGCACGTAATCTCGAAAGGTTGAGACCAATTTGGTGCAATGACAATGAGTGCATTGACCAGCTGCTTCTTTAACTGAATAAAGGCATCCAGACATGCCTCTTCAAGAAGAAACTTTTGATTATGTTCCAACAATGCGCACAATGGTTTTGCAATGTTTGAAAAATCCCTAATAAACCGCCGGTAAAATCCCGCATGTCCAAGAAAGCTATGAATACCTCTCACATTTGTCGGTGGGGGTAATTTCTTGATGAGCTCCACCTTTCACTTATCTACTTGAATACCCTGATTAAAGATGCGATGGCCCAACACAATGCCTTGAGTTGCTATAAAATGACATTTTTCCCAATTCAAAACAAGATGAGTGTCCTCACATCGCTTCAGTACTTTATCCAAATTGTCAGTGAAATCATTAAAATCATTCCCATAAACTAAAAAGTCATCCATAAAAACCTCTAAAGAGCCTTTGATCATATATGAGAATATTGCCATCATACACCTTAGAAATGTGGTTGGTGCATTGCAAAGACCGAAAGGCATACGAAAAAAAGCAAAAGTACCAAAGGGGCAGGTGAAAGTTGTTTTCTCTTGATCCTCCAGTGCATTGCAATTTGATTGTACCCAGAATAGCCGACTAGGAAGAAATAATAAGCTGTTCTAGTAAGCTAATCTAATACTTGATCAATGAAGGGAACTGGAAAATGATCCTTCTTTGTGGCCGCATTCAATTTGCACTAATCCATACAAACTCGCCATCCCATGGGGATGCGTGTAGGTATTAATTCATTCTTATCATTGCGAACCACTGTGATGCCACAGTTTTTTGGGATGCATTGCACTAGACTCACCCCTTGCTATCAGAAATTGGGTAAATAATTCCTGCATTAAGCCATTTTATGATTTCCTTCTTGACAACTTCTTTCATCTTTTCGTTTACCCTTCGTTGCGGTTCAATCGATTTCTTGGCTTCATCTTCTAACTTGATTTTGTGCATGAAAAAAGAAGCAATAATACCTTAAATATCCGTAATATTCCAAGAAATAGCTCGTTTGTATTGCTTAAGAATGTGAGTCAGTTTCTTTTCTTATGCTTCATCCAGTGTTGCGGAGACAATAACTGGCAAAGTATTGTGACCACACAAAAAAATGTATTTGAGATGAGAAGTGGTTTCAATTCTAGAGTAGGAGCTTCTTCAATCAATGGTTTGAAAATTGGATTTTTTCTGTTGGTTAAGTCTAAGGATTCAATTTGCCATCTATGCTTGATTTCAAAATTACTAGCTTCAACTGTGCTACCACAATTGTCAAGATTATGGGAACCTCCTTGTCTGCCTCGTAATCAAGTATGGTAAAATCATCCAAAAAAATGAATTTATCCACACGAACTAAAACATCTTTGATTTGTCCTTCAAGTTTAGCTAAACATGGATCTAAAAGTTGCAATGTCACTATAGTACGCTTTATGTGACCAATTCCTAGTTTTCTAAAAGTACATAATGGCATGAGGTTCATGCTAGCTCTCAAATCACATAAAGCCTTGCCCAAATAATGGTTGCCAATCGAACATAGAATGGTAAAGCTTCCAAGATCTTTCAATTTAGGGGGCAACTTGTTTATCAAAATAGCACTACAGCCTTCTGTGAGTGCAATAATTTCAATATCAGTGAGCTTTTCTTCATGGACAAGAAGTCTTTCATAAATATCCCATAACTCGAAATTTGTACCAGAGCGTCTACTAAAGGAATGTTGATCTGCAGTTGTTTCAGTGTATCCAAAAACTGCTGATACTATTTATCATTTTCGTTCCTCTTTATCTTTGTGAAAAAGGTACAGGTGGAAGTACATTCGATCGCGGCAACATTATTGGTCGCGTCCACAATTTCGAGGGTCGAATATAAGGCATGTGAATGACAGTTTGCGATACTTCATTTTCGGATACATCAACAAGCTCTTCAAATGCACCTTTCCTATCAGGGCTTACGTCATCATTGTTTAGGGATGCTATAGTACAGTCTATAATCAACTCACCAGTTGTTTACCACTCCTAAGAGTGATGGCTTTACCGTGCTCTTTCCCTCTCAGATTGGGATTTTCGGTGTCGCTAGGTAATGAGCCTTATGGTCCAGTATTCATATTTGAAGCAAGCTGTCCCAATTGTACCTCTAATGCTCGAGTTGAAGATGAATTTCCTTGAAAAATTGCTTTTGCGTGAGTAATATGCTCTCGCATTAATGCCTCAAGAGCAATTAATGGGTTAGAAGTACAAGCTTGTGTATACTATTGTTGTCGCTGTTATTGAGCATTCAGATTCATCATTTGTGGCTGCATCTGAGTTTGATGTGATTGTATCTAACCTTGTTGTGGATACAATTGAGGATGCTGATTGTAGTTCTGTTGTTGATTGTAATTCCATTTTCGTGGATTATAATTGCCCTAAGTAAGTGCATTCGCATATCTGAATGTCACAGAATTTTGTCCAACATTTTGAGTCCCCCAAAACTGTTTGTTGCGTGCAGAGTTGTTGTAAAAGTTGTCATAAGAATTGTTGCGAATATTACTGACAAAACAGGTATTTTCTGCATGTTGCAAAAAATCTTCATAACTATGGTTGTCACCACAAATTTCACAATAAAAGGTAGGAATATCCAATTGTTGAGCAACCTGTATAGGTGCAACATCACCCGTCCCTTGCATAGTTTTAATCATGTTTGTGAGAGAAGAGACTTGGGCACTTAACATGGATATTGCATCCAATTCAATAACTCCTAGAGTAGTCTTTACTTGTGCAGCTCTAAATATGGGATATTGATAATAATTTTGAGCAATTCTCTCAAGAATTCTCACAGCATTATTGTAAGTACAGTCCAACAATAGTCCATTGGCTGATGCGTCGACAAGATTCCTTGAATGAGAATTCAGACCATTATAAAAAAATCTCGATTTGTGTTTTTGGTTGAATATTGTGAATGGGACAATGTCGAAGCAAAGATTTATATTGTTCTCATGTGGTGTGAAGATTTTCATCATCCAACCGATTATAGGTAGTAATATCATTTTGAAGAAGAGCATTCATTGTCGACGGGTTAAATCGCAAAACAAATTGCATTGCTAGAGCATTCCAAGAAGTAATTGATCCAGCATGTAGCCCAAGAAACCAAGTGCGAACTCTCCCTTATAAGGAATAAGGAAATAATTGCATCCTTAAGGCATCATCTGGAATGCCTTGTTGACTAAAGGAAGCACAGATCAATAAAAATGATTTAAGATGTTCTCTCGCATTTTCATGTGGTAGCCCAACATATTGGCCATTGGAGTTCAGCATTTGAAACATCACTGGCTTGAGTTCAAAGTTCCTAGCTTGAATTGTTGGTCTAACAACTCCTTGTTGTAAATCATTCAAAACAGGTACTACACAATCTCGTAAGGTTCTATTGTGGATGTGAGCATTTTGCGGCAGCAGTGGATTATTAATATTTTACTGGTGCATCGGGGGTATAGCTGCATTGTCCCTTGGTAAATCCATATTTCTCTATTCTTGAAGTCTTTTTTGAACAGTTCTCTAGATTTCCAGATCAAAATCAGCAAGAAAATTTGAATTGCTTCAGGTCATAAAACACCTAAAATGAAATTGGAAAATAGCAACAAAGAGAAAACAAGTTAGTGCATACTAAATGTTATATAAGGAAAACAAAGTGAAAAAGCACAAAAGAAAAAAAAATAAACATCAAACAAACGTCATTCCTTGGTAGCGACGCCAAAAACTTGATCGGCTGTTAACGTCACAGTAGAAATGTGCAAGCGTAACTATCGATGCAAGTATAGTAGACAAATGTGAGTCTGCCGGATATTGATCCTAATGGGATGGTAGTTCTTTGTCAATTAATGTCGATCCAATAGCTAAAAAAATGAATTAAATTGTGTGGGTAATTTTTGGAGCAATATCTTAAAAATAATGAAATAAAATATGGTAATGATTAACTAAGATCCCCAACATGAATCTTTAGTAGTTTACTAAGTACTCACAAGATATAAAAGATAAGTGATTATCGACGCACTAAAATTTAATATATATCTTACTAAATGCCACTCTTTTATTTAATCTAAGATTAACCATGAACATTAACCTCACCTTCCAATGATGGCAATATGGCACTATTAAGAACAAGTGTACTAAATTCCTTTAATTCTTACTCAACTTTGGCTGAAATGCTTATTAGCTCAAACTGTCACTGCATCTTCTAGTGTTAGTGACTGCAATAACACTTTTGTGTTTAGAACATTCAAACCCTCAAGATTTAACAATAAAAACAAGATTTAATAAGATAACATTTAACAAAACATTCATTGTACTTCCATACAGTAGAAAACATAGAGTAATCACCAGCGTTTTCAAAGAAATAAGAAAGAATAGAATGGAGAATACTATTCCTAGGCTACTTGACTGGATCTCTCCATTTCTCCTTATTTTGCACTTAGATTTCCTCGTCAATAGTGGATCTACATCAGTCTTCACGTTCGCTCACCCATAGGAGGCTCAAGCTGCCATGGCCAAAAGCTTCAAAATAAGGTAAGAAAATGGTGGTTCAGCCAAAAAAGCCACCCTTCCTCCTCTCACGTCAACCTTTTATGTTCTCCTCAACTTTACAGGTGTCCTTCCCTCAAGATTCTTCTATACTTGTACGTACAGGGTAGTTATACCAAATTGGAGAGCTCACGCATAGTTGGCTTTTATTAGATAGCTGTCAACTATGTCGAAAATTCTGGACGTAATCTGGAATTAACTAATGCAGCGACATTAGTGTAGAAAGATAGAAAAATAAAGGATAAAATAGGCCAGGATTCACTGGGTTATAAAATGCAATTTACTAAACTGAAAATACTAAAATGTATGCTAAAAATAACAAAATAGGAACAAATTAACCAGTAAGTAGGGAGAAAACATATGTTCTTTCTAGTACAATCACTGATACTATACAATTTTATCATTTCTTTATACGCCAGCTGCCATACCCTTATCATACTTAATCATTCATACATTATTAACTAAGGAATCCTTCCAATCATGCCATAACTCTCTTCTCTAATAGTACTTACTTAATAGATCACGTCCTTAAAAACCACATCCAACAATCCATTCCTTATCCTATACTCTTATTTCAAACAATTGCTTTCTGACATTAACTTGGGTCGATTCATATATTTGGCGAATACTTACGCAAAAATTCATACTAATGGTTCACATTCAAACATACCCTAATGTAGTTCTGTACGCATATCCATACTAATAATTCACTTTGTATGACATCTAAATGAACTTCATATCATGCTATATTAGAACCTCATAATTCAAAATAGAATTTACTCAAATTCAGAACAATTTTAGAAGAAGATACAATACCTTGAACTTTCTATTTTTACATTTCATTATGAAAGAATTCCCTTCTTAACAAACATATATACATTTCTTTTCCATGGAACCATTACGACTTTATTCAACTCTTATTCCAAAGAATATCGATACCTTATCTTGGTCATACTTATTACAGAACTACTATAATTTACTCATATCTTACCATAGAGACAAACATTCATATTCATAACTTACCAGATATTCATAACAGTTCACGCTACATAACCTTAGTAGAATATACCATACAAGAAATTAAATAGAGTATGCCACTAATGCGATCCATTCAGGGTTTGCCAGAAAGGCATTCCATTCAAAGTTTGCCACAAAGGCTATTCTTTCAGAGTTCGCACAAAAGCTATTCTTAGCTATCATGTTTATGATATAGATTTTCCTAAACTCAAATTCTTAACTGTCATATGGGTTTGCCCATCATCGTTTTGGGACACATAGAGAACCCCATTAGGTAATCACCATCCCTTAGCTCTTTTTTAAAGGGTTACCATGACCATGGACTTTTCCTTTAGAGTTTATATAATAATTTGTGTTTTTAGTCCCGACGGACTCTAATAGAGACCATTGTAGTGAATGAACACAGATTCTCTTGACAAACTCTTCAAGCATTGACACAATCTAATTTCAACATTTTACTTCACTAATATACACTCAAATAGAACACAGATCTCATATCATACATTTTAGACATATATACTCAGTCATACTTAAATGTTTCAATACTCGTACACCAATCATCAAATCCTATACTCTTCATGAATTTGAATCCATAGTTCAATCAATTTTCTATAGACGACTCATAATATGAACAGTATACATGCAGGAGTTAGTATAGAACTCACCTGATTTTCTCTTACTGCAGTTTAAACTCTAGATCCAGATATCTTTCTCTAACCAGCAACAATCACTGCTTAAGAACAAAGTTATACCATTACTACTCTTATACATACAAGTTTCTTATCATTTCAATAGCTGACAATCCCGTGTAGAAAACTTATACTTAAAGTCTCACTGTTCAGTCACTAAATAGAGATTTATCATTCAAAACTTAACATGCAGAGCTGAAGTACTTATCCTAATACGAAGTAACTACTATTCAAGAACCTTAGCCTGTAGATCATTGAGGTAGGATACATTCAGATTTAAGGAATGTTTCAGTAGATACCATTTATGGAAAAGAAAAATAAAAGAACCATCTTTTAGAACATACTCTCACATATACATATGATTCATCTTGCTTAATGGAATTTAACAAGTGTCATGCATATCAAAACTTACCTTCTTATTGACTTATAGTTTCCAAGAAAAATATAAATAAGTTCTCTTCATCAAACTTATCAAGCTAAACTATACATTTGGTTTCTAACCAGATTACTTAAAGTTTAGCTAGCATAGTATTCCATACAAACCAAGCGTATTATACCTTTGGCAAATACTCATCCAATATTTCATTTTTTATCCTTTAACGCAAACGTCTCCTTAATACATGGTAAAATATTGGAAAATCAAATTCTTACTTACTCTTGAGATGGTTACTACACACCTGTGCATATACGCCAAAACAATCTTTTAGGCGAATAACACCACGCTAGAAAGATTGTTTACTGCTATACATCCAAACCTTCAAATCCGCCAAAACTAGGGTGGTACAAAATAAACATATTGATAAGTGATAAAAATAACATATTTTAATCTCGTTCTTAATGTATTTTTCGATGATTATTTATACAATTTGGTGAATTTTCTTCTTCTAATCCTTTGAATTCATGTTTCTATACTTAAGATAGCATTTGGGAGTGAAAGGAGCAAAAAACGAGGTAAAATCAGAAAAAATAGATTTTAAGAGCCACACGAGCTGGACCTTCACACATGAGATGGACACTCGATCGTGTGAGCCATACGAGCTGGACATATGATCATGTGCCAAACCGTGTCGATTTTGTAACTTGCCTCTAAAACACACGAAAAAATGCAATTGTTAGGCTTTTTGGGCATTCTAGAGTCTATAAATACCAAATAGAAGAACAGAGAAAGAGGTCATAAGAGAAGATTGAAGAAATCAACTCGAAGAACACCATTGGAGCCATCTCTAAAGTAGATTTCCATCAATATTGAAAACCTCCTTTTAATTTCTGTTGAAGTTTTTATGAGTTTCTTTATTTTTTGTGGTTGTTTTGACTTTGAGATGTTTTTATTCACGATTGTGAACTAATTCCCTAGATACATATGGAAGATGAACCCAATGATGAATTCTATTATTTGATTTCTGTTTTATGCGATAAATACTTTATTCTTGTTCTCAGTTATATGTTCTTATCTCTTGTTTTAATATTTTTGGGATATTAATTCATGTTTAGTGTGCTTACATCAAAGGAGGAAAAGTCATTGTTTAAGAGTAGATCTAGCATAATTGAGTGGAGTTGCATGCAATCCTAGAAATAAGACGACATAAATCTACTGAATTAGAGTCAAATCTATTAGAGGAATCCATAGATCAAGTTAATGTGATAATAATGGTTTTAATTAGAAAGAAATTTCAGTTAATCAACCTAGAGTCAATTGCTTGTACTCTCGGAAGAGACATTAGCATAATTTAGGGATTTCTACGGATCAAGATACCAAGTGAATAAATCATTTAATTCAAATTTATAATAATAGATAAAGTCTATGTGGATTCTTTCTTGGGTATTGTGTAACACCCCTAACTAGTATCCATCGCCGGAACAGGGTTACGGAGCATTTTCAAAGTTTATCACTTTACGCGATTTAGTCCTTTTTATCAAATTAAACATGTATACAGTAAAATTTATTAACGAAATTTTTGTACAGTAATACAATCATACTATAGACCATAAAATAATTTTTTTGACCTTGAATTTGTGGTTCTAAAACCATTATTTCGATTTCACTGAAAACGGGTTGTTACATATTGTCTCTCTTAATGGTTATTAGTCGGTTACTTTCCTGATTTATTTTATGTTGGGTTCTTTATTTAAATTAATTTAGTAATTTTATTTTAAAAGCAACCACTCCAAATTGTCGGCTAAATAATACGAAAATAATAATTACTAGTACTTTTAGTCGTCATGGATACAATATATTTACTAATCGCAGCAATACTATTTATCTATAGGTGCACTTGCCTTTGTCGTATTTTTAGTTAGTTTTGTGACATATCACATATAAAGAAACATCAGTTGTAAGGGAGCCTAAAGTGCCAACTCCCACTGGTCCTTCAAGCAATGTAGAGGGTAAATTAAAAAATTACAGACAATGAGGTTGCATTGAGAAAGGATCTACAAAGTGATCTTTGTATAGTTATTCACTTAATCTAGTGGTCTTGTACTCTTGATTCGATGGATCGTCTCCTACCTGGTTGTATTTTTTTAATCCTCATGTTCTTTAACATATATTTTTCCTTGATCTAATCAAGAGATTAAAGATCTTTAGCATTTTGATTGGCAAGTTTGTTGAAGAAAAGGGGGAGTAGTAAAGGAAAAGAGATGGGGAGTAGAAGAAAATATATGGAAACATATGGAAGCTACAAGCAGATGGCTAGTTTTGAGTTTTTTTTTTGCAATGATGGGATATCTATTTGTGAAGTATTTTTTGCTAATTGATGAAATTGTTTTCATTTTCTGAAGATGTTGGTGATTTTGAAGATGAATCAAACCTTATGATGATAATTTACTTTTCTTTTGAACTCTTATTCAATACGATCTGTATAATTGAGATGTTGGTACTCATTTGATTATCATGATGTGGCATTGTTGAATTGATGTGGAACTATGATGATATTTTGCTATGATGATTTACTTTGATGCTTTTTACCTTATCTACTACTTAGTTCTAATTTAGTCCTTTGATTGTTTGTGCGAATTCTAGGTTAGCATTGATAGTTGAAATTACTATATTATGTACTAAAGTGAGCTATGTAGAGCGAGGAATGTGCTAAGGGGGAGCTAATGATGATTTGAATGATTGGATTCCTATATTGTTTATTTTGTTCATCAAATTTCCAAAGGAGGAGATTTTTTAGGCAAAATATATTGAGAGTTGCTGAGTGGCACTCAGTAGTGCCAACTACGGACTGTCATTGAAGTGGTTAAATCCTTTCCTTATTCGGTTTGGTAATTTAATGCAAAAAACTATTGGACCCGATTATGTGCTATTTAATTGATGATTTATTGGTCCATCTATGGAAACCAATCATTGGCTTTTGGAGATTAGATTAGATAACGAGCGAATCAAATTAACACTTGGAATGTGGAGGATCGATTAAGATTATGTTATTGTTTGGGAAGTCATATCTTTGATTGATTGTTCTTTGATTAGTGTGATTGTATTAGCTATTTTCAAGGAGTTAATTTGTATTCATTTAGATTTTATGTTAGCAAGCCACAAAGATTATATGTGTAGAGGCTTGTATAGGTTATGCATGAGGACTTATTGAGTGAATTCAAAACTATTCATTACGGAACATTTTTGTGAAAGAATGCAAATTGTATTGTAAACATGATTGAGGGTGTTTACTGCCCAAGTTCTCAAGGGGAGAATTTTGAGGTGAGTATTCTAGCCTTTAGGTACAAAGTTGAGATCTTTATACTTAAGGAATGATAGAGTATGAAAAACTTGTTGTATTTGTGTTTAAAGATGTTGAAATTACTCACTGAGCTAGGCTCTGAAGATGTAGGGAAACCGAACTGCATAAATAAGCATCTGTGTTATTTCTATTTTGCTTACATGGTTTTTCTTAGTGTCAAGCCATAGTGTTAGTGCCCCCTACAATCTGCCACTTCCCTTATAGTTTCGCATTTCAACAAATAAGCAACTTGAGGTACCAACAATGTGCAAATTAAGTGTTCAAAATTATGTGTTTTTATTTGAATTTTTTTCCTTTGTTTTTCAATTATTCCAAGTAAATATAAAGATTCGTTTAAAATTTTTGCTATCTTTTTCTGCTAAACACATCAATAAATAATATTTTTTTATGTTTCTATATTTCTACACCGTCAAGTAAGGGCATAACTAAAAGGGATAAACAATGAGCTTGAACCTTTAAACTAAATGATATAAATTTTAATCCCTTTTTATTATAAATTATTTAATTTAAGTTTTTTTAAATAATTTCTTTTACTTTCATCCTTCAAACTTTTAAGATTTTCTTTCGACTCCTCCAATATTGAATTTCTAACATGGCCTTACCTTTGAGCTTAAGTTAATATATACATCAATCATAACATTTTCATAACATTTAGAATAATGTTTTTTCAAGTCAAGATGCATGATTTGATAGGTTATTGATAAACAAAAAAATTATAGTATATAATTATTTGAATCCATAATGAAGTTTTTCATTTGATAATTTTTCGATTAATTAATCGAAGTCGGTTAATTAAGAACTAAGGTAGTTAATTTCCCAAGCAAAACCAAAGCTTATAAAAAACGTGCTTGATTACCAAGCTAGTTTTTTAACCATAAAGTTGTCGACATGTGGTTTGACAATTTTCTTTTTATGATATAGATGTTTATTATTTAAAATGCAAGCCATGTTTTTAATTATGACTAAAAGTTATTAAGTCTTTTATTAAAAGTGGATTAGATTAAGATTTTCAATTTATCCCCTATAAATATAGATTTTAAATGAGTTTTAGATTTTGGTTGGACTGATAAAAAGTTTTTTTTATTGATATTCGAGTTTTTCATGAAGTTTCTTTAATTGTTGCTGATCAGATACGGTTAGATAAATATTTTTGTTGTCTATTCTTAATGTTACTATTATTATTTCGTAATTGATAAATTTTTTTAGTTTGTAAAAAAAACAAAGAGTATTGTATAATCATGGCACATGTGAAAATGAAATTATATAATATATTTATTAAAATTTTACATAAAAATCAAATAAAGTTTTGAATTAATAATAATGTTGAAAATTTAAAATTTATTGTGTCATGTTTAAACCGTACCATATTTAAGTTTTTATTAATATTATATTTAAAAATATAAAAAGTCAATATTATATTTAAAAAGAAAGAAAAAAATACACTCATAATAATAAAATTACTTTTTATATAAAATTATATTTTAGTTATTTTTTAATTGAATTAACTCTTAATAATTCATTATACTAACTCAATCAAAAGCCTAAATATAATATAAAATAGATAGATATGTATTTTAAATAACAAATATAAAGCTAAATATATTTTAATTTTTATAATAATAAAAATTACTTTGTACATAAAAGTATATTTTAATCATTCGCGAATTGAGTTCATCCCTTAATAATTTATGATACCAATGCAAACAGGTGGTTAGATATAATATAGAATATATACATATGTATTTTAAATAACAAATATACAATTAAATCTCCTATAATTTTCTTTTTCTTTTTTTATCTAGCTATCATAAAATACCAAGTGTGAATTTAATATCTTAAATTTAGAATCATATCTAGAATGTATTTATATGAATCTAATTTTTTAAAATTAATCTAAGCTTGACAAGGGATCGTACGAATATAATTTGGTAAATGTGATCTCAGCTTGACTAAGGTGCCATAGGTTCTACTTTACATTACCTCTACCTTACTAGAATTAGTTTCGCATGCGTAGAGTGAAGAATTAACAATGACAATTAAAGGTGTTCATGTAAAATTTGAACCAAACCTATAAATAATATTAATATCATATATAATTGTTTATATTTAGTCCAACGTGAAATATAGATCTCAAATTTTAATTTAACTTATGTTTATAAATGGCAAACTCAAGGATGTTTAAGCTTGATAATATAAATTTTAAATTTTTAAATATATATTAATTTTATTTACTATTTAATAATTATATTTACTTTTTTTTACTACTATTATGTATATTATTTTATTCAAATCTCAACTCGTATGATCATTTTATGCTTTGCAATGATAAATTTTGCTTATACCGATTCAAATGGTATTAATTTTATAATTGTGAATCAAATTCTACTTGTACCTGTCTTTAAAAACCATGAATGGAAATTAGGCAAATAATATAAAATTATGCTATGAGTTTTGCAATGATCGGAATGTTGATGATGATCGTGGAAGGACACAGGAACGGAATCCTCGCGGTAAATTTAAGGAAAGATCGAAGTCTTCAAACAGAGGTAAAACTTGGAACTTCTGTAAGAAGAAGGGGCACATTAAATCTAAGTGTTTTAAGCTGCAGGGCAAGATCAAAAGGGAGGTTGCGAATAAAAAAGGTAAATAACCAGACAAATCTGGTGAAGTTGATATTGTAGAAGACTACAGCGATGGTGAACTTCTAGTCTCTTCTTTCAATAATTCTAAAGTGAGCGAGGAGTGAATCCTTAATTTGGGCTGCACCTTCCACATTAGTCCCAATTGGGATTGATTTACAACTTACAAAACAGTGTCTGAAGGTGTTGTTTTGATGGGAAAAATGCTTCGTGTAAAATCACAAGTGTTGGAACGATTAAAGTTAAGATGTTTGACGGAGTTGTCAGAATACTTAGTGACGTGCGACATGTTCTAGAATTGAAGAGAAATTTGATTTCGCTGAGTACTTTTGATTTAAAAGGGTATAAATACACAACTGAAAGTAGGGTTTTTCTAAAGGTTCCCTTGTTGTGATGAAAGGGTAGAGAAAGACTGTGAAGTTATATGTTTTGTAAGGTTTTACGGTTACTGGTGATGCAGTTGTCACTTCCTCTTCCTTGTCAGATAATGATATTACTAGACTTTGGCATATGCACCTAAGGCATATGAGTGAGAATGACATAGCAGAATTGAGAAAAAGGGACTTCTTGATGGGCAAGGAATTTGCAAACTAAAGTTCTATGAGCACTATGTTTTTGGGAAGCAAAAGAGAGTTTGATTCACCAGAGGAATCCATAACACAAAGGGAGCATTTGAGTATATTCATTCTAATTTATGGGGGACATCTAGAGTGCCTTCGAGAGGTAGAGCTAATTATATGCTAACACTTATTGATGATTTTACTAAAAAAGTTTGGAAATTTTTCCTAAAGCAGAAAAGTGATGTGTTTTCTGCATTTAAGTCTTGGAAAACTATGATTGAAAAATAGACGAGAAAACAAATAAAACACCTCCACACAGACAATGGCTTAGAGTTCTGTTCTGATAAGTTTAATGAATTGTGCAGGTCAGAATGGATCGTGAGAGACTTGAAGTTCGTCATACTCCACAGCAAAACGGTGTTGCGGAATGAATGAAGAGAACGATAATAGAGAAGGTTCAATGTATATTGTCGAATGCCAACTTACCTAAGTCGTTTTGAGCTGAAGCAGCCTCTACTGCATGTTTCTTGATCAACCGATCTCCAGCCGTTAAATGTGCGTTTTCTCTGGTTATAAAGCTGGTGTAAAAGGGTATAAGTTATGGCGTCCTGAAAATAGAAAATGTTGCGATTAGCATAGATGTTGTTTTTGATGAACCTGCTATGCTACCTAACTTATCTCTTAAAGACTCTTCCAATAAGAACAACAAAAGCAGGTGAAGCATCAGATTAATCCAGAATCCACAACAGAGTCAACTTTTCAAGTCATTACAAAAATTCAAAATAGAGTTACTTCTTCACCACAATAATTTATCACCAAAAATAAAACTAAAAGAGAGATTAAACCTCCAAAGAGGTATACTGAGGTTGATCTAGTTTCTTATGCTTTAAATGTGGCTAAAGATATAGATGCAAACCAAGAGCCATCTACTTATTCTGAGGTAGTTAGCTGTGAAGACTCAGAATAGTGGATCCTAAAAGCACAAAGGTTATTCATTGTAAATGGGTGTTTAAAAAGAAAGCAGGGACTCCAGGAGTTGAAGATCCCAAATATAAAGCAAGGCTTGTTGCAAAGGGTTACAGTCAAATTCCAAAACTGGACTTCCAAGATGTGTTCTCCCCAGTTGTGAAGTATAGTTCTATTCGAGCTTTGCTTGGTATTGTGGCCATGCATGATTTGGAGCTTGAGCAGTTAGATGTAAAAGCTGCATTTTTGCATGGAGAACTTGAAGAGGATATTTACATGCAACAACCTGAAGGTTTTACAGTGAAAAAGAGGACTATGTTTGCTTGCTAAAAAAGTCCCTTTACGGTTTGAAACAATCACCAAGACAATGGTACAAGAGGATTTGATTCCGTTATGACTTCTCATGATTTCAAAAGAAGTAGCTTGGACAGTTGTGTTTACTTTAAGAAAAACAGTGATGGTTCTTTTGTGTATGTACTCCTCTATGTTGATGACATGTTGATAGCAACGAAAGATAAATGAGAATAAGGAAGGTCAAAGCCCAGCTTAGTGAAGAATTTGAGATGAACGATTTGGGACAAACAAAGAAGATACTTGGTATAGAGATTCTCAGAGATAGAAAAGCAAGTAAATTGTACCTAGTCAGAAGGGGTGCATTGAGGAAGTTCTTCGTAGGTTCAATGTGCAGAGTGCTAAGCCTTTTTTTTTGCTTCATTCTAACTGATCTGTTGTAAAAACAACAAGAACAAAAATCAAAAGTTCAAATTTACAACATCCTATAATGTAACATTTTCTACAATTGAAAACCGATGTTGGGCATCAAATCTAATGCTCACTACCAAGCTTTAAACATGTCTCCACGATTTATACTTGCTATCGCCAAGGTAGAGGCGATTTCATTTCCTTTCTTTTTGGCCATCAAAATACAACACAACCTACCTTCAAAATTTTCCTCTCAATATCTGTAAATGTTGATTGTAGTGACCATGATCTGATCGACTTGTTTGCACACCAGTTGAACACCACTTTAGTACAAATTTCTACAAACAGTGAATCATTTATCTTCCATTCCAAAGATATAAAAATTTCCAATACTACAAGCACCGCTCCTGCCTCTGTCGAAACAACATCATTTACTGCAATAGGACTTAAAAATAGAGCTTTTGCAACACCCTCCATATCTCTTAAAACAGCTCCACAACCTGTGTTACTCTCGTTGCTCTCCCACAAAATTAACCTTAAACATCCTTCTGGATAAGGGTGCCACTACACTAATGAACCTCTATTTACAATCATATACCATATTCCTTTTAGATTTGATCTTCACTACTCTATGGAAAAAAATTGAATTAGTATCCCCTTCTTTTAACCATGTCATCCTTGATTTTTAACGCCAAATTGATTCTTTAAATTTAATTGCTTCCCGAAGTTCAGTATTCAACTTTTTTAATTCCTTCATCCCTAACTTATTTATCTATGTTCACTAGCTTCGTCGATCTCCTTAATCCTATCTTCACTTTCTATAATTCTTTTTTCCAATACATTGTTGGCATTCTCGTTCTACTTCTTGAGACCTCCCTTGAGTTTTCGTAATTTTACTGTCGTATGCCCTTTTTGACTAACCATTTCTGACCATTCCTTCTCAATTAGTCTCTTACAATCTCCCTTCTAGAACCATGCATTAATGATTAAATGGACATGGTCCCCAATTGATTGATTCATTTTCCAACAAAATTGGTATGTGATCCGATATCGTTTTCTTTAATCCTTGCTATTGTAAGTCTTTCAATTTAACCAACCCAGGTTCCTCCAGTAAAAATCTATCTAGACTACTCTGTTTATTGTTTGGTCCCAACCAATTGAACTTTTTCCCTCGTAAAGGCATATCAACCAGTCTATTTCTAAGCCCGAAAAATTGATTGTTTCACTTCTATTTCTCACCACGTTAAAGTCACCTCCTACAATCTATGTACTACTAAATTAGCTTATCAAACCATATAGCTCTTACCAAAGATTTTTTTGTTCTGGGAAATTGTTGGGTGTGTATACATTAATCAATACCGCCTACATCCCTTCACACAACCACTTTTGTTTGATAATAATGAATCTATTTTTACAATACTCAATGTTGACCTTAAAGAAACCTTTACCCCATACTGTAATCAGTCCCCCAACCTTCCTATTGCTGTAGCAAATCTAAGTTCCAAGTTGTCATCGACCCAAAATTTTCTAACTAAGTCCATTGATACCATTTTCCTAAAGAAAACATACGATCACCCTTATGATTCGTAATAATCTTTTGACAGACTCTATTTTAGCTACCGACCCCAAACCTCTGATATTCCAAGACACAACTCTCATATTGGTCCTATCAAGCAAATTAAATAGACAAAAACTAGCAAACCGACAACTGACCTATTTTTCGGATTCCTTTTTCAAGTTGCCTTTGATAGATTCCTATTGTTGCCCATCAATCCTCATTATCTCTTCGATTACAATCTCCTCATCGCCTTGCACACTAAAACCAATTTTTCCCCACTTCCCAAGTCTTCTTTGCTTTTTTTAATATGAATTTTCTTCTATTGCTAATATTTGAGTCTGATAACGATATATTTGCAATTCTTTTTTTGATCTTAGAATCCTCCTTTCTTTTCTCTTTTCCTGTCCCCCTATCCCTCTTCAGTTTTTCCTTTGTTGTGAGAACTCTATCTTGTATTTCGCGCATAGATCAAATCCTCTTATTCAACATTTTCTTTTTTCTTTTGTTTTGTATTGTTCAGATAAGTTCTTCTTTAATTAATAACTTACACCTTGATCCCTTGAACCCTCTATTTCTGAAAAATTTGTTGATTTTTGTTTTGAATTTGGACTCTTTTCCTTGTCTGAATTCTGCCTTTCTTTCTCTGATAAGCCCACTTCTCTGCTCATTTCAATTTGCATTTCTAGTCCTCTGTACTGATTCATTTCCATTTACTAGCCAATATTAGAGATACCTTCATGAACTCGATCCACTAAGGCATCTATTGCATCCTTTTCATTAGGTATACCTCATTTTTTACTTAAAACATTATTCTCCACATTAATTGCATTTGATGACATTCTCTGATCCCCTATCCTATTTCCTTCATTCTTGATACAGGGTGCATTAACGTCTTCCTCCTAGTCGTTTTGTCTACTCTTCGGAGATAGCTCCATCTCCAATCTGTTTATTGATCCCACTTCTGATACTGCACCTTCTTCTTTCTCGAATTGCTCACCATCTTTTTTTTATTTTTCATTTATCTCTTCCGTCAACCCTCTTTCTTTTATCCTAATCAAAAATATTTCATTACCTACTTCCAGCATTATTACATCTTCAAGTTGATATGGATGCTTAATCAATATCAGAAATTCCATCTTCTCGAAATTGTTCACCTTAGTCAAATTTTCTCCCATTGCTACTAACTCTCCCAATAATCTTGCAACTTTGTTGAATGTTTTGTAATTCCAGCAGTGTAGTGGAACCCCTAAAATATCAGTCCAAGCCACCGTTTCCGTTACCTTATTCTTCTCTGACCAGGGTTTTATATTAATGAAAAATTCTTTCAAATATGCCCAGTCATTTTGCTTTAATATTTCCATTTACTCATCATCGAGAACTTCAATTAGGAAGAATCTACCCTGAATTCTCTTTACTGTTATGTCTCCAACACTGGATCTAGAAATTCTTTCAGACAAACTTTTTGTGTCATAGAAGAATGCTGACTCCCCCACCAAGTAGCGTTGGAGTTTTTAAAGTTGTTCATTCTCTACATGACATTCGACAATTTTAATTTGGTTCGTGGCTTTTCTTTCCAAATCAAAAGGCTTTAATAGCCTGTTTATAAGTTTTTCGTATGTTTCTCCCCTTTCTACTTCCTCACACTCCTTCCCTTTTGACTAAATCTCCTCCTCTTGACTTAAAGTTGTCTTTGCTTGAACTTTTTTTCATATCTTCCTTTTACCATTGAATCTGGCAATGTGATGCATGTCATGCATTCCATGTGACATTAATATATGTTTGTTTGATTATGGATGTGCATTGGGGTGGGTTTTAACATGCGATGGAGGGAGTGTGCTCTAGTAGTACTACTGCAGTTTTTGGCGGTTAAACCGCAATATCTGTCTGGTAGCTCACTTGCACTTTTATGAGTGGCATATGCCACGTACTGATGTGATTGGATGAATGGAATCTTGTAGTCCTAATTGGTGTAATTGGTTGGATGGAGATGATGTGCAGTGGATGAGGGTAGGATTTACTCTGAGATGATGTCTACTTCTGAATATATGACATTATGATATGATATTTGCATATGTGTGCATAATGAGTAAAATCATGTATGTGGGCCAAGTCATACACTGGACTTCTAGCTCACTAATGTGTTTTAATTCGTTTCAGGTGATCCTCAAACTTAGGATTTGGTGATGATTCCAGAGCTCGATTTAGACACTTTAAATTTTAAGTATGTTTTCAATTTATTATAGACTTTACAGATTTTTTAAACCGTGTTTCAGACATTTATTTTTGGTATTTGTTTTTATTAGCAAACATTAATTGGAATTTCTAACAAATATGACATAACTGTTGAAACATTACAATTTTCAAAATTAAGGACTCCAAAGTATTTTTTTGCTGCAAAAGTTTTGATGTTAATGAAAATTCTATTCTACAATATTGTGTGATCCATACGGCCAAGGCCATTTTGGGCTGTGTGGGCCACACGGGTGTGTGGGCCCATATGGGCATGCAACATAGGCATGTGGGCCCATTTTCACCGTTTGATGGCTAGGGTTGCACGGGTCGCTCGAGTTGACTTTAGACCTATTGAAGGGTCGGTAAGCTTACCTGGACCCCTAATTGATTGAAAATGACTATGTGACTGATATATATATACATGTTACCGAGCATAATGATATTTACCAAATTGATATTGCATGCACTGTTGCCATAATATAGCATGCCATTATTATATATTGCATTGTATTGGGATGGGGTTTATAATGTTCAGAGGAAGTGTACTAACAGGCCTCGAGCCTAGATTACTTCAGCTCCGCTGCAAAGTACTATTTAGTGTCGCATTTGGTACTTTTTAGAGTGTAGGGATGGATGGGTTGATTATATCCCCACTTAGAGTGTAGGGTTGGACGGAGTTGTAGTGTAGAGGTTGGCTGAGTAGGATTTGATGCTTTATATTATCTACTGTACTGAATATTGATACTGTAATGGGCCAAGGCCCAAATGCATGACTGCTTCTGTATTGTAATGGGCTAAGGCCCTAATTGAAACTGAAACTGTTACTAAAATGGGCATAGGCCTAGATTGTGATTGCCTTCTATCTGTTTGCTTTATATGAGATTACACATAGAGTTTTCTTAAACTTACCTTTCTGATTTGACTGTACAAGTAATCCCCAACCATAGGTGGATCGGTGCGACGAAAGACTCAGCGGTGGCCACACGATCTACTTTATTCGACTTAGTACCTAATTATAGTTTTACTTTTATTTTGGGGTATTTTTACTGTAATGATGGCCTTTTTGGATTTTAACTTTTAAATTGGGGTTTTACTTTATTTTGACTTACAACTGCTAGTAGTAGGGATAATCGAGTTTTTTTAAAATAAAACGTTATAACAAAATCACTCAAATACGCAATGGTTTTAAAAAGCTTCCAAAATAAGTGGCATTTTGAAATTTATAATGTTTTAAAAAGAGAATAACTTTGTGATAATGAATTTTGTTTTTAAAATGAACGGCACGTCCTAGAATTCACATAAGATTTTGTAAAAGGTGTTATAGAAAAGAGATTTTTGACGTCAACTCACTTTTTTGAAAAATATTACCATGTCACATCGCCTGATTCGGCCATAATGTCTACGCCAAGTTTGGGGTGTTACATTTAGTGGTATCAGAGCCAAGTTGCAAAACTCAGCTATAGATTTGGGTTGAAAATTTGGTTTGAAAGCACTGATTTCTAAATAATTTGAAACATTCTTACTGAATGTGTTGCATATCGAGTCTCCGACGCCGATCCTGTAAGTCCTCTGAACTGATATCTATTTAAAAAAAAGAAAGAAAAAATTAAAAGTGCTATAGATAGCATATATTGAGATTACTATTGATAGACTGTACTGAAAACACTTAGGATAGCTATACTGATACTGTAGTAAAATCCATAAACACTGGTAGACACTGTATCGTACGAAAACAAACTCTAAACTACTGAAACTGTTTTCATAAAACATCTGCTAATAACTATTGAACTCTAAACTGATTCATAAAACTTTTAATACAGACAAGCGCAACTAGACGATGAGCGCACGAGGTACTCACGGATGGGGTACTAGAGACGGAGGTAGAGGGCATAGATGGGCTTTAGCTGAGTCATCTTCACTGCGTAGTATGCCAAATCTAGGCATGAGTGAGACGCAGGTGTCGCTTATCATTGAGACTGGGTCAGAAGACCGAACAATTGGGGATGACGCACTGTCTCAAGCCATGTTAAGCATTTTAGAGAGGGCCACTGGGCCTAATACTAGAATTGGAGGCCGTGGGTCAGTTATGAAATGAACCCGTTCCAATGGAGCTGAGAATTTTAGGGGTAATGCTGGAGTTGCCCCTAATGTGGTTGAGCATTGGATTGAGGCCACATAGAGGATTATGGATGACCTGGACTGTACTCCTGAGTAGAAGTTAAAGGGTGTTGTAACGATGCTACAAGATGAGGCATATCTGTGGTGGCTCACTATTAAGGAGGGCACTCAGCCCAACAGACTGACTTGAGAGTTCTTTAAGACCGCTTTCCAAGGGAAATATGTGGGGGCCAATTATGTGGATGCCCATAGAAGAGAGTTCTTGAATTTGACCCAGGGTGATAGATTAGTGGCCGAGTATGAGGCTAAATTTCTGCGACTAAACTGTTATACGAGCGATGTGGTCATTTCGAGGATGGCCTTAGGGATAATCTAAGGGTTCTAATAGCTCTACAATGGGAGTGAGATTTTGCTACACTGGTGGATAAGGCAAAGATCACCGAAGAAGTGAAGCGCATTGACCGCCAAAATTGTGACAGAGAGAGAGGTAGGAATAAGAAGGATTCAGAGCCCTCGAGTTCTGTTCAGAGGCTTAGGAAAAAGGCCAGAGTTGATGGGCCCATCAGGGTTGGGGCTCCCATTGCTACTACTGGATAGCCGCTATGTACTGACTGTGTTAGGCACCATCAGGGTGAAGAACTAGGGCGTGTTTGAAATACGATTCTCTAAAGCACCGTATTAGAGAGTGCCCACGGAGGTTTGATAAGATGCAAGCTCCGAGTAGTAATATTGCACAGTTGTCAAGGGTAGTTCATCAGCCATCGAGAGGTCGGGGTCCGGCCAGAGGTGGTAATGCTTTGGGCCATGGTCAGATGGCACCGGGAAGAGGTGTCGGTCATACTTAGCGAGGCAGCTACTCTAGTTTATGCTACACGTCACCGAGAGGATGGGGATGCTCTGAACGTCATTACGGGTACGTTCTTTAATTATAATGTACCATATACTGCATTGATAGATATAGGATCCACTCACTCCTATATAGCTTGTACCTTATCTGAAAACTTGGGTATACTGGTTGAGAGCACTACGAGTGAGGTCACTATATTGAGTCTATTGGGGCAGTCAATAAGGGTTAACAAATTGTTTAGAGATGTTTCTTTAGAGGTTCAAGGAACTATTTTTTGGCTGATCTGATGGAATTACCTTTTGGAGAATTTGATCTGATACTAGGAATGGACTGGTTGGCTTAGATTGTGCCACAAAAAGGGTTGTACTTAGAACTGTGGAAGACAGCGATGTAGTCCTAATTGGGGAGCGTCTACTTATCAAATGTGATTTCTGCACTAAGGACCGAAAAGTTAGTTCGTAAGGGATTTAAGGTGTATCTGGCTTACATCAATGTTTCAAATTTTAGAGGTTCTTCGGTTAACGATATCAGGAAAGTGAAGGAGTTTCCGAATGCTTTTCTTGAAAAGCTACCTGGGTTACCTTTGAATCGTGAAGTAGAGTTTGGGATTTGGCTCCTTCTTGGTACAGTTTCGGTGTCTATCGCCCCTTATAGAATGGCACCAAAGGAGCTTACGGAGCTTAAGGCCCAAATTCAAGAGTTACTGGATCGTGGGTTCATCCATCCTAGTATGTCTCCATGGGGAGCACCAGTACTATTTGTAAAAAAGAAGGATGGAACCATGTGTATGTGTATTGACTACCATCAACTGAACAAGCTGACCATCAAGAATAAGTACCCTCTACCGAGGATAGATGATCTGTTTGACTAGCTCTGGAGGGCTTCAGTTGAGTGTTAAAGAGGCTGACATGAATAAGACAACATTTAGGACTTGCTGTGGTCACTACGAGTTCCTAGTGATGCCATTTGGACTAACGAATGCACCGGCAACTTTTATGGATCTAATGAACCGAGTGTTCCGACTCTATCTGGACCGGTTCGTAGTGGTATTTATTGATGATATACTGGTGTATTTGAAAACTGAGGACGAACACGATGAACACCTTAGAGTGGTTCTACAAATTCTGTGAGAGAAACAACTGTACGCCAAGTACAGTAAATGTGAGTTCTGGTTATTTGAAGTAACGTTTTTGGGACATGTGGTTTCTACTGAGGGGATTAGAGTCGATCCTCAAAAGATTGAGGCTATCTTGGATTGAAAGTAGCCTAATACTGTATCTGAGATTCAAAGTTTTTTGGGACTGGTAGGGTATTATGAATGTTTTGTGGAGGGGTTTTCTTTGATTGCCGCACCCTTGACTAAGCTGCTATGTAAGGGTGTGCCATTTAACTGGACTAATTCACAGCAAGAGAGCTTTGAGAAGCTCAAGACTATACTGACTGAGGCTACTATTATAATATAGCCAAAGTCTGGAAAAGAGTTTACTGTGTACAGCGATGCATCACATAAGGTGGTAGCGTACGCATCTCATCAGCTTAAAACTCATGAGGAGAATTATCTGACGCATGACTTGGAGTTGGCCGCAGTGGTATTCGCACTAAAAATTTTGAGGCATTACTTGTTTGGTGAGAAGTGTATCATTTACACTGATCACGAGAGTCTTAAATACCTCCTCTTTCAGAACGAGTTGAATCTTAGGCAGCGTAAATGGATTGAGCTACTTAAAGACTACGACTGTACTATTGAATACCACCCTGGTAAGGCTAACGTGGTAGCCGACGCACTGAGCCGTAGAGCTATGACTGACCTGAGAGTGATGTTTTCTCACCTCAGTTTATTTGATGATGATAGTCTATTGGCGAAACTTCAAGTTAAAGCAACATGGGTATAGCAGACAGAGGGTGAGTCATTAGGATTTCATTTCTGACAAGTTGAGAGTGCGAATACCAAAGATTTTGGACTGAATAGCGAAGGGGTGCTCTGTTTCCATAGGAGAATATGTGTACCGAAAGATACTGAATTGAGGCAATCTATACTGCGAGAGGCGTGTAGTAGCCCTTATGCTATGCATCCTGGTAGAAATAAGATGTACTACGACCTTCGTGAGTTATATTGGTGGCCAGGTCTTAAGCGAGAGGTTACCGAATTTGTGGCTAAGTCTCTAACATGTCAGCAGGTTAAGGCTTAGAACCAGTTCAGGTTTGTTGTAGCCAGTCAAGATTCCACTTTGGAAGTGGGAGAGAGTGACTATGGACTTCGTTAGTGGGTTACCACTCACAACTACTAAGAAGGATTTTGTATGGGTTACCATGGATTGGTTGACCAAGTCCGCCCATTTCATACTGGTTCGTACTGACTACTCTAAGCTGAAACTGGCTAAACTGTATATGTTGAGATAGTGAGACTGCATGGGGTACTGGTTTCGATAATATCTGATAGGGATCCTTGCTTCACGTCACGATTCTGGAAGAAGCTACATGAAGCTCTAGGAACAATATTAGACTTCAGTACTGCATTCCATCCTCAGACTGACGGTCAGTTAGGAGGGTGATTCAGATACTGAAGGATATGTTGAGAAGTTGTGTGCTTGATTCAGATACTCAGACTGACGGTCAGTCAGTTACGAGGCTTTATATGGTCATAGGTGTCGTACACCTTCACGTTGGACTGAGTTGGGTGAGCGGCATGTTTTAGGCCCTAAACTAGTTTCTGATACCGAGGATAAAGTTTGACTGATTCGGGATCTATTGAAAGCGGCATCTGATAGGCAGAAGTCCTACGCCAGTCTGAAGAGTCGAGAGATTGAATATTCTGTGGGGGATTTCATTTTTCTCAAGGTCTCTCCATGGAAAAAGGTATTGAGGTTTGGTCGTAAGAGTAAGTTGAGCCCTAGGTTTATTGGGCCTTATCGCATACTGAGACGAGTGGGACCGATTGCTTACCAGTTGGAGTTACCTCTAGAGTTAGATCAGATTCATGACGTGTTCCACGTTTCTATGTTGAGGCGCTACCGCTATAATCCCATGCATATTGTTCCTATTAAGCAGATTGAGGTTAGGCCAATCTAACCTTTGAGGAGGAGCCTGTTCAAATATTGGAGTGAGATGTAAAGGTTTTAAGAAGAAAATCCATCCCACTATTTAAGGTTGTATGGCGTAATCATAGCACTGAGGAGGCCACGTGGGAGTCTAAGGATGCGATGCGTTAGCAGTAACTTGATCTGTTTTGATCAGGTAAAATTTCGAGGCCGAAATTTTCTTTTAAGGTGGTAGAGTTGTAACGCCCCAAAAAATCCCTTATATATTTTTTTCATATGTTTGTGACACAAATATATGTCTGCTTCTGTGATTTTGTGATCTGGGAGTGTGTGAGAAGTCTTGGGTTCAAGCCTTGGCTTGGGCAAAATTTTTGTTTTAATTGAATAAACCCCTATCTTCAGTTAGTATGCTTCAAAATAAATATTGAAAAGAAGTGTTAGAATGAGCCTGCTAGTCTGGTGGTTAAGTGTTGTGTTGTAGTGCTAGGGGTTATGAGTTTGAATCCCTGTACGTGCAAAGGGGATTTTTTTTGTACATGTGCCGTGAAGGAGTTTGAAATATGGTAAAATTCTGAGTATTTGAGGAGTGTGGGGATGTTGTGGCCGATTTTTAGGAGATTGTTGAGGGATTTGGGGGATTGAGGGGAGTGTTTTGGGGAGATTTGGATGGAAGAATTTGGATTGAACCGAAACTAGTAGTAGTAATTTCGGTTACCCTCTCTTTCTCCCCAATTTTCTAATAGCTTTTGGTTTTTCTCTCTACTTTCATCTTTTATTTTTTCTTTCTTCTTGTTTCTTTTACTTTTGCTGTCGTTCGGTTCTTCACAACTTTCACCTACTGCCAAAATTTTGAGATTTTCGTCCTCCTCTTTTTTCTGTTTCTCCCCAAGCCGAATGATGACCGCTTTTTTTCCAAATCTCGGTTGTACCTAATCTTTTGACGATTTGAGTTTATTCTCTTTGCTACCGAATTGCTGCCAAAATTGCTACCGAAAGTTCTTTTCCCCACACCTTATTTTCTTTTCCTATTTGCTTCATTGTGTTCATTCATTCCGTGAGTAAGCGTATGTTTTTGTGGTATGGTAAGTTAATTTTCTACTTCTAAATTAACTTTTGTTTGGTTAAGTGGTTTAAGGGGATTTTTTGTTGGTTCTTTAGGAGTTGACCAAAGGGTTAGAGGTCTCTGATTGACGTCTTGAGTGGGTGAGACCTCCCTCCTTACTCTAGCGAAGGTATTGCTGTTGTGAGTTTAACACTTGGTCAACTTCTGTGTATTCGATTGAGTACTTGTCTACATGAATAATTGGTGATTGATTGGTCAAGTGTAGGTTTCAAAGACTTGGGGTAGTTTTCTCAAGAAATAGAAATCAGGTGTGTAAACAGAACACTAAAAATTAGAAATCGGTGAAAAGTCAAAAAATGGGACTGTCGACGCCACACGGGCGTGTGGTCGCCGTATGGTAGGCCGTGTGATCGAATATGGGTGTGTGATCGACGAGGCTGGCCATGAACGATTCATGGGCTGGGCCAAATTGGGCCTACTGAAAGGTTATATAGAAAAGAGATTATTGACGTCAACTCACTTTTTCGAAAAGCATTACCATGTCATATCGCCTGATTCAGCCATAATGTCTAGGCCGGGTTTGGGGTGTTACAAGATAACTCAATAGAGACAATGTGAGATGGATCAAATCGATATTTCCTCCATATCGAGACGTGAAACACATCATGGATATGGTCTAACTCTGGAGGTAGCTCTAACTGATAAGTAATCGGTCCCACACGTTTCAGAATCCAATACTACCCAATGAACCTAGAGCTCAACTTGTCCGTACGACCGAACCTCAGAACTTTCTTCCATGGAGATACCTTAAAGAATAAGAAATCACCCACACAGTACTCGATATTGCTCCTTTTCAGATTCGTGTAAGACTTTTGTCTATCAGAAACCGCCTTCAGATGATCTCGAATCTGTCTAACATTATCTTCAGTCTTGGAAACCAACTCAACACCCAAAACTCGTCGCTCAACTAACTCAGTCCAACATAATGGAGTACGACAGTTACGACCATACAGAGCCTCATAAGGTGCCATCTAGATACTAGACTAGAAATTATTGTTGTAGGTGAACTAAGCTAACGGCAGAAAATCCTACCAACTACCCCGAAAATCAATCACACAACTCCGAAGCATGTCTTCCAGTATCTGAATCACCCTCTCAGATTGACCATCGGTTTGAGGATGGAACAAGTATTGAAGTCTAATATCGAGCCCAGAGCTTCATACAATTTTTTCTAGAACCGAGAAGTGAAGCGAGGATACCTATTAGAGATTATCAAACTGGAACCTCGTCATACAGTTTCTTCCAGTCTTACAATCTCAGAAATGTAGAGCTTTAGTAACTTTTGTAGAGAGTAGTTTGTCCAAACCGGAATAAAATGGGCAAACTTGGTTAATCAACCACGATGACCCATACAGAATCCTTCTTAGTGGGTGTTAAAGGAAACCCGCTAATGAAGTTTATTGCCACACGCTCTTAATTTCATAAGAGAATTTTAAAGGGTTGGAGCAAACTCAAAGGTAACTGTTGCTAAGCTTTAACTTGCTGGCACGTCAAATAATGAGAAACAAAATTAGTTACCTCATGTTTCAAACTCAACCACTAGTACAGTTCATGGAGATCCTGATACATCTTATTACCACCGGGATGCATAGTATAAGGGTTACTATACGCTTCCCTCAGAATCAATTGTCTCAGATCAGAATCATTCGATACACAAACCCATCCTTGGAAACACAGAACTCCATCCTTCTTTAGTCCAAAATCAGAAGTACTGTCATTCTCGACCTGAAGACACCGCAGAACCAGAGACTCATCCCTTAACTGCTTTTCCTGAATATGCCCAATCCAAGTCGGCTAAACTTGAAACTTGGCTAACAGACCCCTATCATCAAACAAATTGAGACGAGTGAACATCGCTCTTAAATAAGTCATCACTCTACGATTGAGAGCATCAACCACCACATTGGCCTTACCGGGATGATACTCTATCGTGCAATCATAATCTTTAAGCAGTTTAATCCATCAACGCTACCTAAGATTCAACACCCTTTTAAGTAAAGAGATACTTAAGGCTCTTATGATTGGTGTAGATGATACACCTCTCACTATACTGATAGTGCCTCCAGTTCTTTAACGCAAACACCACGATGGCTAACTCGAGATCATGTGTCAGATAATTTCCCTCGTGTGACTTAAGCTATCAGGATGCATAAGCCACAACCTTACCATTTTCATCAATACACATCCTAAATCGACATACGATGCATCACTATACACCACAAACTCCTTACCAAATTCAGGCTGTATCAGAAAAGGAGCTTGAGTCAGAATAGAGTTTTTGAAGCTCGACTGTTGCACATCCATCCAGACGAAAGGAACATTTTTGCGTAGAAGCTTAGTCAAAGGAGCTGTGATAAGTGAAAACCCCTCAACAAACCTCTGATAGTAACTCGTAAGACCCAAAACACTGCGGATCTCAAAAATGTTCTTAGGTTGTTTCCAACCAAGTACAACCTCAACCTTCTTAGGATCAACTCGAATCCCCACAGTATAAACCACGTACCTCAAAAATGCTACTTTCTATAACCAAAATTCACATTTGCTCAACTTAGGTAGAGTTGTTTCTCTCTGAGTATCTGAAGAACTACCCTAAGAATATCAGAATATCAGAGTACATCAGAATATCATCAATGAAAACTATGATGAACTGATCCAAATACGGCTGAAAAGCTAGGTTCATTAGATCCATGAATGCAGTCGGAGCATTCGTGAAACCAAAGGGCATAACTAGGAACTCATAGTGCCCATAACGAGTCGTAAAAGCCATCTTATGAATACCAGCTTCTGTAAACCTAAACTGATGATGGCTAGAACGAAGATCTATTTTCGAGAATACCACAGCCCCACAAAACTGATCAAATTGATCATCGATCCTCGGAAGTGGGTACTTATTCGTCACATTCTACTTATTCAGTTACCGACAGTTGATGCACATCCTCATGGTAGCATCCTTTTTCTTTACAAAAAAAACTGGTGCCACTATGGAGACACACTAGGACGGATGAAACCATGATCCAGAAGCTCTTGAAGTTGAGCTTTAAGCTTTATAAGCTCTTTCGGTGCCATACAATATAAAGCGATGGACACTGGAGTTGTACCCGATAAAAGCTCAATACTGAACTAAAATTTTTTATTTAGAGGTAAACCAAGTAACTCTTTAGGAAAAACATCCAGAAACTCCCTCACTGTTCTAATATCCCCAACAATAGAGTCCCTAAAAACTAAAACGCTGACGTAGGCCAAATACGCCTCACACCCTTTCCGAACCAATTTTTTAGCCATAAGAGCGAAGATCACATTAGACAGATAATCTCGATGCTCGTCGATCATAACTATTTCCTTATCATCTTCAGTTCTCAAAATGATCATTTTAGTCACGTAGTCCAGACTAACTTGGTGCTCTACTAACCAGTTCATACCCAGATTTAAGTCAAACTCCCCAAACGGTAGCTCCATCAAATTTTTCGAAAACATCCATATAAAGTCTATTTACTCTAACAGATTGTCCCAACAGACTCAGTACAGTAATCTCCCCAGAAGTACACTCAAAAATAATCCCCAAGTTTTCGGAAAGAGTACTAGCTACATAGGAGTGTGTAGAAGCTATGTCTATCAAAGCAGTATATTGGGTATCAAAAATTAAAAATATGCCCATGATAACATCAGGGGCGTCTCTACTCTCTCAGCGTTGAGCAGCATAAACCAATGCAGGCTGCGTCACCTTAGTCTGATTAGGACCTCTACCCAGTGCTCTCTGCCCTTGGCCCATACCATTACCACCCCTAGCCAGTCCACGACCCCTAGGTGGCTATTGTACTACCCTTTGGGGTTGAACAAAACCGGTCCTGTAGCTTGCATCTGATCAATACAATGTGGGCTTTCTCTAATCTGGTGCTTTAATGACCCACATCGCAGACAAACCCCCAATCTCCTCCAACACTCACTCGGATGGCGCATACCACAGTCACTACAAGGATGAATCCTAACAGGAGCAACAGGGACTCCCACTCTAACAGGCCCATCAGGCTTGACCCGCTTCTTAGGCCTTTGACTAGAACTAGAGTGCTCTGAATCTCTCTTATTCTTGCCTCTCTCTCGGTCTCTATTCTGGCGCTCCACATGCTTAACCTCTTCGGCAATCTTCGGCTTATCTACCAAAACAGCAAACTCTCGCTCCCTTTGTGGAGTAATCAATACTCTTAAATTATCCCTCAAGTAGTCCTCAAAATGGACACATTTCTCATACTCAGATGCCACCATGCCTCAAGCGTAGCGACTCAATCTCAGAAATTCGGCCTCATACTCAGCCACAGACTTATCACCTTGCATGAGATTCATGAACTCACGCCTACGAGCATCAACAAAGTTCGCACCCACATATTTTCCGTCAAAGGTAGTCTTAATGTAGTCCTAGTTCAGACGATCCGGTTGACTACCCTACTCAACCGACAACCACCACTAATAGGCTTCGTCGCGAAGCAAAGAGACAGCACCCTTTAGTTTTTGCTCAAGAGTGCAGTCAATGTCGTTCATAATCCTCTCGGTGGCCTCCATCCAATACTCGGCCACAGTAGGGGCGAGTTCAGTGACGTCCCTAAACAACTCAGCTCCATTGGACAAGAGTCATTCAGTTACCGACCCACTGCTCCCAGATCCAGAGTAGGGTCTACCGACTCCAACACTCTCTACATGACTTGGGATAATGCGTCATCCCCAGCTTATCAGCTCTAAGACCCGGTCTCAGCAGAAGGTGTAGCTGGAGTTTTACTCGTGTCTAAATTTATCATACTACCCAAAGAGGAAGACTCAGCTCGAGTCCTAGAAACACAAAAATTTACACATTTTTACATACCCTTTTTAACTTAAAATCATACGGTTTTGATAAAATTCTTGTCGAAAAAATAATTAATTTTTACAAAATAATTAAAGTGCACTTAAAATATGAACATGTTGAATTTTAGTAAATTTTATAATAAATTTTGATGAATTTTGGTTATTTTTGACAGATTTGCACATAGGGCGAAAAATGGCTCGCCAAGCACTACTAGAAGCACAAAACTGAGAAACAAAATTAACCGAGGTGAACTAAATTTTAGCCTAAGATGGTCCAATATTATATGTATTAATTCATAATATAATTAATTTTAATCTATATCCAATTTAATTTCGGTTAATAAATTATTATTAATTAATTATGGAAAAGTGGTCAAGTTGAACTAAACTGAGAGAACTGAACCGACCAAGAAATGGAAAGCCCAAAAATTGTCCCAAGATCTGACCCAAATCAGCTTATTAGCCGATTATTTAAGCTTGCAAAGAGGCCGTTCAAGACATGTTCAAGTTGCATTCAAACCCCTCCACAATTGGTGGCTTTATAGATTTGCCCCAAGCCTAAATTAGCAAATTTGAAACTATCAACCTTGCCACATGTGTGGCCTAAATTAGCTAAATTAATCAATTTAGCCTAAATTATCAACAAAGCCTAAATTATTCTTGATTAAGTAGAATCATGACTAAGTTATTCTTGCATTACATTTGTTAGGTAACTAATGAATTAATTATTTAAACGGATTGAAATTGTAATTAGTGGACAAAGTACTTAATCAGTGCATGTTTAATCATCTAAGGTAGCTGCGGGTTAGATTAGCAACGGTATCAGATGATACATTTGCCTTGCATAACTTGCAAGATTATTGTAATTAAACTTTTTCAAGGTAAGGATACTTTGTTACCTCACATAGTATTTTATGTGCTTATTAAATTGAGTTAATTGTTTGAATTACATAGGGATATGTACAAGAGATTATTTCGATTTAATAAGTATGTATGTGCAATAACATTTTTGCCTATTAAGATTTGTTTAATTGGTTGAATTGAGATAGGGATATAGTCAAGAGATAAATGGATTTTGGTAGGTGACTATGTTCATAAGTTAGCAAATTACCGAGTTGCCATGAACTTAGTCGTAACAATATAAACATGAGTTTAATAATTCTAAGTTAAGAAATGTAATTAATCTAACACAATTATGTCATCTTGATTAAAATCGTATCTTTTGAAATTGTGCATTTCAGATTTATTTATGTAGTTCACTTAGTTTAAAATCTTAGTTTTTAATCACCTTCTTCAAACAAAATATTTTTCTTCACCAAAGTGTTTTAAATAGCATTCATAAATAATTCTTTTCACAGACCCTATGGGTACGATAACTCGACATTTACTTGTCACTTTGTAACTTATTGCGATTGTGTACACTTACACATTTCTGTCATTCCAAGTTTTTGGCGCCGTTGCCGGGGACTGTGTTTTAAAAAAGTCATTATTTGTGAAGTTGTTAGTTTTGCATTTTGGTTTATTTTTCTGTTCAAATTTTAACGTAGTTAATTTTTTATGATTATTTCAAGTGTTTATGAGTATTGACCGAATCATCGATTTACTCTCTGTAGACCCTGAGATTGAACGAACTTTTCGACAACGAAGAAGACAAGCAAGTCTGAGAAGGATTGAAGAGATGAACTTCAAAAATCTGAATCAAGGAAATGGAGCAAACCTTAATCAAATCCTATCCTTATTGTTGATGATAGGGATAGAGCTTTGAGACAGTATGGCGTGCCAGTATGTCATGATCATAATCTGGACAATTCGAGTTGAAGCCAGTCATGTTTCAGATGCTTTAGACAATGCGCCAATTCCGTGGAATGCCTACAGAAGATCCTCACCTACACTTAAGTCTATTTCTGGAGGTGAGCGATTCTTTCAAATTAGCTGGTGTACCCGAAGATGTATTACGATTGAAGTTGTTCTCATATTCACTAAGGGACAGAGCTTGAGCTTGGTTGAACTCATTATCACCGAACTCAATTTCAACATGGCAAGAGTTAGTAGAAAAATTCCTTATGAAATATTTCCCACCTAGCAAGAATGCTAAGTTGAGGAATGAGATCACTCATTTCCAACAAATGGATGATGAGTCATTGTATGAGGCATGAGAAATATACAAAGAAATAATACAGAAGTGCCCTCATCACAGAATCCCACATTGCATACAACTTGAGACATTTTATAATGGTCTCAATGCTCACATGAGGATGGTAGTGGAAGCTTCCACTAATGGTGCTCTCCTTTCTAAGTCTTATAATGAGGCTTATGAAATCATTGAAATGATTGCCAGTAATAGTTATCAATGGCCAACCAATCGAGTAGCGTTAAGAAGATGAGTCGCTGGAATACACGAAGTAGAGCTCTTACTTCACTCGCATCTCAAGTATCATCAATATCCTCAATGTTAAAAAATCTTACTATTATTGAGGGGAAGGAAATTTTTTCGAAGAATGTCCATCGAACCCAAAATTTGTGTATTACATGGGTAACCGGAACCAAAATCGAGGAAGGCAAGGGCTGCAATCCAATTTCTATAACCCATCATGACGAAACCACTCGAATTTTTCCTACAGTAACCAAGGGGCAAGAACCAGTAACAATTATGTTCAACCTAGATCGACCCAGCCACCTAACAATCAAATAGCCGAGAGGATCTATTGAAGGCATACATGGCAAAAAATGATGCCTCTCTAAGGAATTTGGAGAATCAAGTGCGCCAGCTTGCAATTAAACTCAGAAACTGACCACAGGGTGCTTTACCTAGTGATACAGAGAATCCGAGGAATCCAAGAAAGGAGCATTGTAAAGCGTTAACATTGAGGAGTGGAAAGACTTTAGAGCCCAATTCTATCGAAGTTGAGAAGGAGTCAGCTGACGCGCAAGACTCAGAGGAAGTTCAACCGAGTGTTGAAATTCTAGTTTCATCAGAAATTGAATCTGTAAAATCCAACAAGGTAACTTCTGAACTAGTTAATTCTGATCAACTAATAACTCCGTTAGATGCCGACTTGCCACAAAAAATGAATCAACCAATTCCAGTAAAGAAACCTCCACCACTCTACCCTCAAAGACTTCAGAAGCAGAAGCAAGAAATTCAATTCAAGAAGTTCCTAGACGTACTCATGCAACTTCATATCAACATCCCGTTGGTTGAAGCACTTGAACAAATGCCAAACTACGTCAAATTCATGAAGGATATTCTGTCTAAAAGATGAAGGCTTGGAGAATTTGAGACGGTAGCCCTAACGAAGGAATGCAGTACATGTCTTCAAGAAAAACTACCCCCAAAATTAAAGGATCCTGGATGTTTTACCATACCTTGCAATATTAGAGCAATCAACTTGATGCCCAAGTCAATATTTAGAAATTTGGGGATAGGTGAAGTGAAACCTACTACGATTACACTTCAATTAGTAAATCGATCCTTAACACATGCAGCAGGAAAAATCGAGGACATATTGGTACGTGTAGACAAATTTATCTTTTCTGCTGACTTTGTGATTCTAGACTTTGAAGCGAACAAAGAGGTGTCAATCATCCTAGGAAGACCATTCTTAGCAACCGAAAGAACCCTTATTGATGTGTAGAAGGGTGAGCTTACAATGCGTGTTCAGGATGATCAGGTAACATTTAACGTTTTTAAGTCCATGCGATTTTCTAACACAATTGATGATTGTTCTGCAGTGTCCGATTTAGAGGATTTAATCGTGGAGAAGGAACTTAATTATGTTGAGGACCCATTGGAATAAATTTTGACATCAGATTCTCCAAATGATGAAGAGGTGGAGTTAGAAAAAATGCATTATACCCAACCAAAAGTGTCAATCGAGGAGCCACCTAAATTAGAACTGAAGGTACTTCCCTTACATTTGAAATATGCTTATTTAGGGTAACTCTTCTACTCTGCCTGTGATTGTTTCAGCAGAATTAACTATTGAGCAAGAAGAGAAACTCATCCTAGTGTTGAAACAATTCAAGAAGTCTATCAGATGGACCATAGCCAATATTCGCGAAATTAGTCCATTTGTATGCATGCACAAGATTATCTTAGATGATGGTGAAAAAGGGACGATTGATGGATAACAAAGACTGAACCCCATCATGAAGGATGTAGCAAGAAAGAAATCATCAAGTGGTTAGATGCAGGTATAATTTACCCCATCTCAAATAGTTCATGGGTAAGTTCGGTCCAGTGCGTGCCAAAGAAAGGAGGTATCATGGTCATTGAAAATGAGAATAACGAGTTGATACCGACTAGAACGGCTACGGGATGAACAATTTGCATCCATTACCGGAAGTTGAACAAAGCAACTAGGAAACATCACTTTCATTTGCCATTTTTGGACCAGATGCTGGATAGTCTCGCAGGGCAAGATTAGTAATGTTTTCTCGATGAATACTCGGGGTATAATCAAATTACAGTAGCATCAGAAGATCAGTACAACATAACATTCACCTACTCGTACGGTACATTTGCATTTAGGCGCATGCCATTTGGTTTATGTAATGCACCTACTACATTTGAAAGATATATGATGTCTATTTTTATTGACATGGTTGAGAAATATTTGGATGTTTTTATGGATCATTTTTCAGTATTTGGAGATATATATGATGATTGCCTAGCCAATCTAGCCAAGGTACTAAGACGATGCGAAGAAACAAACCTTGTACTTAACTAGGAAAAATGTCATTCCTTAGTACGAGAAGGTATTGTTCTAGGGCAATGAATAACAAGACATGGAACCGAGGTAGATAAAGCAAAGGTAGATGTTATTGGGAAAGTCCCACCTCCAATTTCTGTAAAAGGTGTTAGGAGCTTTTTGGGCCACGCCGGTTTCTATCGAAGATTCATCAAGGACTTCTCCAAAGTTGCTAAACCCTTATGTAAAATATTGGAGAAGGACACGGCATTTAAATTTGATGAGGAGTGCTTAATAGCTTTCAACAATTTGAAGAGTCAGTTAGTCTCGACACCCATACTAGTCACACCAGACTGGAATTTGCCATTTGAATTGATGTGTGGCGCAAGTGACTTTGCGACCGGAGCTGTCATGGGTCAGTGAAGGAATAAAGTTTTTCATCCCATCTACTATGTGAGTTGGACTCTAACAGGAGCTCAACTGAATTACACGGTAACAGAATAAGAGTTACTTGCTATTGTGTTTGCTTTTGACAAGTTTTGATATTATCTTGTAGGTACCAAAGTGATTGTTTATACGGACCACTCAGCAATTAAGTATTTACTTGCTAAGAAAGATGCTAAGTTGAGACTGATCCGATGGGTACTTCTACTTCAAGTTTTCAATCTAGATATTCAAGATCGAAAGGGAGTGGAAAACCAAGTAGCAGACCACTTGTCCAGATTGGAGCTGCAAGAAGGGAACTCTACTCTTATACCAATTCGAGAGACGTTTCCAGATGAACACATACTGAAGGTAAATCATGTCCATAATACCCCTTGGTTTGCTGATATTTCTAACTTTTTAGCTTGTGGTTTGATGTCGATTGATAAGACATATCATCAAAAGAAAAAGTTTCTTCACGATGTGAAGTACTATTTTTAGGAAGAACTGTATTTGTTTAAAAAGTTTACAGATCAAATGATCAGGAGATGCGTGGTAGAAGATGAAGTACATATGATTTTATACCATTGTCACTCAGCTCCGAGTGGGCGGCACTTCGGACGTACACGTACTGCAGCCAAGGTATTGCAAGCTGGAATCTTTTGGCCAACACTATTCAAATATGCATATGCTTACTTAAAGAGTTGTGATCGATGTCAAAGGGTCGAAAATGTCACCAACAGAAATGAGATGCCTCGAACAAACATAATTGAGGTAGAATTATTCGATGTATAGGTATTGACTTTCTCGGTCCTTTCCCTCTATCTTTTGGTCACACGTACATATTAGTAGCAGTAGACTATGTGTCTCAGTGGGTTGAGGCTGAGGCATATCTGACAAACGATGCTAAGGTTGTAATAAAGCTTTTGCAGAAACATGTGTTCACAAGGTTTGGAACCCCAAGAGCCATCATCAGTGATGAAGGGTCCCATTTTGTGAACAAATGGTTGAAATGGTTATTAGATAAACATGGAGTGAAACACAAGGTTGCTACAGCTTACCATCAGCAGACGAATGGGCAAGTTGAACTGGAAAACAAGGAGATCAAAGGCATACTTGAAAAGGTAATTTGCCCAAACCATCAAGATTGGTCCAAAAGACTGGATGATGCTTTATGGGTTTACAGGACAGCATACAAGACACCTTGAGGGATGTCACCCTATAGGTTAGTCTTTGGGAAAGCCTGCCATCTACCATTGGCGTGAGAACACAAAGCTTACTGGGCTCTCTAATGACTCAACTTGGATCTTAAAAGTGCCAAAGAGAAATGGATCCTTCAACTTAACGAGTTAGAAGAATTCCAAATGTCTTCATACGAGAATGCCAAATTACTCAATGAGAGACTCAAAAAATGGCATGACAAGCACAGTCGAGTTCGAGAATTTGAAGCAGGTCAAGTCTTGTTATTCAATTACAGATTAAGATTCTTTCAAGGTAAGTTAAAATCATGTTGGTCTGGTCCATTTATGATTCATTGAGTCTATCCATACGGAGTTGTTGAACTTCAAGGTAAGGGAAGTAATTTTCGAGTTAATGCTCAACGCTTGAAACATTATTGGGAGATAAAATTGAACAGAATCAAATCTCGTTCATTTTATCAGATATTTAATTTTTCTTGTTCTTTTGTTTGAATAAATAATTTAGGGTATATTTTCGGGATTAGTATGTTTAAATAAATTCTATATAGGAGATTGGAACTAAAGCGGGACCGCTTGTGATCTCTCCAATCTCTCCTGGGAATTGATTTTAACATAATTTCCCAAGAAATTATTCCCTAAATGACAATAAATTTTTAGTTTTTCAAATAAAAGGGTCAATTTTGATCCAAGTTTTATGTTGCAACTCAATTTTAAATTTTCATTAAGTCTAGGAACTTAATTGAATTATTTTTAAAAATTTGGTTGCTCTTTTTGTAAATATTAAAAATTAGATGCCTCTTTTTGTAAATATTAAGCATCTAGAATAAATGTTTTTAGTTCAATAAAAAAAGAAAAAAAGAAAAGATGTTAATTATTAATATATAATTATACCCATTATAATATATATTAATTATTATGAGCTTTATTTAAAGTTAGAATAAGTTTTAATTTAATCATATTTTATTCGATAAGTTTTTATCTTAACAAATTAATAGAAAATAATAATTTAAAATGCATTATATTAATTATTAATTGTTATTTACTTTGAGTAGAATTAGAATTTAGAGTTTTTAAGAATTCTACTCTAGCTCCTACTCCTCTCACTATAAATTCCACCCATCTATTCTTATTTTTTTTCATTCATACACCATTCCCTCCAAAAACACCAAAATCCTTCAGTGCCGAAACCTCCTAACAATTCCCTAGCCACAGCATCGCCTAGTTGATCGGTCAGCAGCACTTCGTGCGCACCCACACCAGACCTGCTCAACGATCCGCACGCTGCTCACATCCATCCCATGTTACACGCTGCTGCATTGCATACCCGTGTAGTACACCACCCTTTCACCCATCCTTATCCAAAAACCCTTAACCTATTTTAATTTGCCATCTTTTGATTCAAAATTATTTTTCTTAAGAGCTCTTAATTTTTACAAAAAAGATGGTAAGACCAATTTTCCCCCTAAATTTGAATTGAATTATCTAAATTTTCAATTTATTGAATTATTAATATTTTATATTAGTTAAAATTTTAAGAAAATAATAGTTACCATATTATGATTAGGTTAATCATGCCTCCCAAGAGGACTCGTGCATGTGCCCAAATTGACAAATCAGAAAACAAGTTCCACTATGAATAAGCCAAAGAGAGATATGAGAGTATCTTCAAGAATCAACAGATGCATCCAAAAAAGGTTTCACATTGATAGAAAACAACTATATTGGTTTTATGGCGCGTATTCGTCAGGTTGCTGAAACTCTGAATTGGGAGTTGTTTTGTGAGAAGAGACCTAGTGTGGATGAGGAGTCAGTACGCGAATTCTATGTGAATTTAACCTCAAGCAAGTTGACGGAAGTTCCAGTTTGCGGAATCAAGGTACCAATAACTTCAAATGCTATTAATGAGTTATTTGAATTGCCTAATTTCGAAAACGACAAATATTCCTCCTTGATGAGCAATATAGAGTCTAAAAATTTGTAAGAAATTCTCGAGGAACTTACAGTTTCAGGTTCTAAGTGGACTGTGTCAAAGCAAGGAATCCACACTTGTCGAAGGGAATATTTGACACCACTCACAAAGTTATGGTTCTACTTCATCGGATTCAGCCTTATGCTTAGCTCACATGGGACTACAATCTCATTAGAGTGAATGGTCTTATTATACTTGATTTTAATTGGGAAGACCATTGATGTGGGAAAAATCATCCTGAGGGAAATGCAGAATTGTGTTGTTAGACGTTCACGTTCTGGCCCAGCTTACTTTCCCTTTACGATAACAATTATGTGCTTGAAGGCTAAAATTCTTGCAAACGTAAAGAAGACAGGCTATAGCCAGGGCACAATCACAGATTGGGACCTCTATCGAATAACTGGAGACTCTGTTCTACAGCAATGACTTGAAGAAAGTGAGGATCCTGAAAAAGAAGAAGAAGAAGATCCCACAGAGATTGAGCCAGTGCAATCGGCTAAAATCCCTGATAAGGTGGAACCTATGGAACCAAAAGCTGAACCTGATATCCAGACTTCAATGTTCAGAGCTCAACTGCTTCGCCCAGATCTTCGAGATGAGCTATCAAAGTTAATTGACATAATGCAACACATGTAGTGGCAGCAACAAGCTTACTGGAAATACTCAAAAATAAGGGATGACTCGATGAGAAGTGCTCTTAGGAAAATTTACAATGACTCATTTAGTTTTGTACCTGAGTTTCCAAATTATATATTTGAACCATGGAGCCCATTATCAAAAAAGGAGCGAAACGGTTCATGCAAAGACAATAATGATGGAGCAAAAGATGAGTCAAATTTAGAAGGATTTGCAAATAAATAAAGAGGGGATCTCGACTTTATTTTGTTCTTAGGTTATTTTAGGATAAAGTTAATTAGGAATTCTTGCATAATAAAACAAGATATGGAAATCATTAATAAAATTGAACAAGTCGCGAAGTATAAAGTGTGACAATAGATATATACATATCTAGGATTGGATTTAGAAAGAGTTTGGTACTTAAGCAGTCAAATTGACTCACCTCCTCTTTTCTAGAGTCCTACCTGGTGTATAGTATCTATTCACTTTAAACAATGAGAAAATTGTTCATTTTAAGTAAGGGGACCAAAAATTTGAAATTATTTCCAGTCAGAATAAATAGTTCTTTTAATCATGATTAGGATATATTTTGTTCAATAATTTGAAATTTTATTAAGTATGCTAAACTTCAGTATAAATAAATTTTTATCATTTCAATAAATTGTTATGTTAGCTGAATAATGATATAAATGTGTTTTTAATAAAGCATGCAAATTGTACCATAAAAGTTTTAGTTCCTTAAGAAAGGTAGGCATGCATGAAAGTTTGTGTCTCTAGAATTGACTTAATAGTTTCTTGAGGCGAAATCCTAGGAAGCATGGAATGTTGAAATTGATTCAGGCAACTCTTGTTTGGGCCGTTTGAGCCTTGCAAGCCAACCTTGATGAAATTTTATCCTTTGAAACCCAACTTTGAGTCTATATGGCCTAATTTTATTTGAACCCTTGCAATATTTAGCCATCACTTCTCTCTTATTTAGCTTTAAATTGTCCCAAACACTAGATTCAGTACTATTCAAAATATTCTTTTAAAATAAGTTTGGGGGAGTTGAAACAAGTATCAAATGCTCTCAAAATTGTAGTACATAGAGTACAATGCTAAAAAAAAAGACCACATGTACTTGAAAGAAAATAGATGTGCAAAGGAGCATGTGAAACCAATGTAAGTTGGTGTATTGAGGGAAATTATTCCAAAGGTCCGATTGAAGCTGAGTCTAGGGGTTAAAAGCCTAAATTTATCTATCTTTTACCTACCTCTAGCCTAGCTACGTTACAACCTTTTTAAAAACCTATTGATTCAAGTTTTCTATGCTAACTACATTAGTGGAGAGAAATTGCTATGTTCAACATATGAAGACATAAGTTAAACTTAATGATTGCAGCTTAACTTGAATAAGGAAATAAAATCAAATTGGTAAGGGTTAACATGTCTTGTTAAGAAAGCATTTAGTCTAATTATGCTATCATAATAGTTGTTGAGATTAATTTGAACGATATGTATACTTAAGTAGCATAACTATCAAATTTCTTATTTTTGAGCATAAGTATATTAAATTCATAATTCTGGGAAGAATGCTATTCTAAAGGAATTTTTCAAAGGTGTTTTCTGAGTAATTCTTTTTCATTTGTACATTACTCGAGAATAGCAATGAACTAAGCTCGAGTCCTGGAAACACGAAAATTTACACATTTTTTGTGACAGCCCAAAATTGACCCTAGTCGGGAAGTGGTTTCGGGACCGCTAAACCGAGTCACCGAAATGTTTTAATGTGATATTCATTGTCTAGAATATGTAATTATGAATGTGTGAAAATTTCAAGCTTCGATTTAGTCGATTGCATGTGAATTTAGTCAATAGGACTTATGTGAGAAAATTTTGAAATGTGATAGGTCAAAGCATAAGGGCCTATTAGTGCATGTTGAAAAAGGGGGGACTTGCATGTCAATTTCCCCCTATTAGTAGTGGCCGGCCATGACAAGCATGGTAGACCAAGTGTGATGGGCAAGACATGTCATAGACATGTTGTGTTAGTGCATCATGAGTGGAAACATGTCACAAACATGTTATGTTAGTGAGGTATGTTAGGAAAAATAAAATAATGAGCATGGAAATTAAATAATGAAAGGGAATTTGATGAAAACAAAAAAAAGTGTGTGGTTGTTTCTCCCCCCCCCCCATTTTGACGAAACTAGAAAGAAAAACAAAAAAAAAGTGCTCATCCTTTGGTTCATCCTTGGCCAAAAATTTTAAGGAGGAAGGAAGAAGAAAGGTTGAAGAGGTTCGGCCATGCATGTAGCTAGGCTAAGGTATGTTTGATGATGTTCCATGAGATGCATGCATGTTTTAGTTGTTAGCTTGAGTTCTACCTAGCCCATGGTCTAAATCTTGCTATGTGATGGAAATGACACTCGGCCATGGATGCATCATTCTTGGTTGATGTTTGATGTTGTGGTGATGAGGCATGAAGATGAGTTAAGTTTCGGCTAAGGTGGATTTGTGTTGATGTCATTTGCATGCTAAGTGTAAAGCTTTGTAATGATGCATGTGATGGTGGATTGATGATTCTTGAATCTTCTTTTTAGCATTTTTGAGTGAGCACATATGTGCATTGGTTGCTAGATGGGGAAGAATCGGCTAGCAAGTTGTGTGCTAAGGCCGAATATAATTTTTTTGTATATTAATGAGTAATGCACGTGTTAAATTGATGGAAAGGGAGAGGATGCTTTACTAGTGTATATATGTGTGTATTAGCCAAGTTTTGAACTTGAAACAAAAGGGTGTTTAGTCAATACAAGTGACCATACTTGTAGAATGTATTAAGTGTTGAAATCGGCCCCAAAATAGACATGCATATTCGGCCAAGGGGGAAAAAAATTAGCTAAAATGTTGAGTTTGATTCATGATTCCGTACATATGTGACTTTAATGTCTAATGTATAAATATGGGCTAAGTGCCTTGTGTTCCTCTTTTCGATGCTCAAATGATTAAATCAATTTATTTGTTTAATTAAGCTCAAGAGCAAAGGGGAAATAAATCCGATAAAGGGAAGGAAAAAGTGGTCGAATAGCTATCGGAATCGTTCGACAACATCCGAGGTAAGTTCTTGAGTAAGAGAGCTTAAATTAAGATTTGATTAGATCATGTTTTAAGCAAATCAAAATCATGCTCTTTGTGTGTGGCTATTGAGCCGAAATTACAAGAATGATAAGTGTCTTGTGTTTGAGTTTTGCTAACGAAAATGAAATACGAATGTGCCATGATTTATTGTTAAATGTGCATGGTTATTTGAATGATGTCCGGGCTAAGTCCCGAAGGCTTTGTGCTAAGTGACCATATCCGGACTAAGATCCGAAGGCATTTGTGCGAGATACTAATTCCGGGCTAAGCCCGAAGGCATTGGTGCGAGTTACTAAATCCGGGTTAAGTCCCGAAGGCATTTGTGCGAGTTACTAAATCCGGGTTAAGTCCCGAAGGCATTTGTACGAGTTACTATAACCGGGCTATGTCCCGAAGGCATTTGAACGAAGAGCTATATCCGGTTAAATTCCGAAGGTACGTGATTTGGGAATGAATGATCTTGCTGTAAAAATTTCAGTTAATACTCTAGAAACATCCCAACATTGAGGTATGTTTCGTATGTGCTTGAATTTAGTTGAGCCCTTACAAATAAGTATTCGCTCAGTTGATAAACGAGATACCGGCCTTTGGCTAAGTTGATCTTTTGTGTATGTACATAAGGGTTGGTAATGTGAAGCAAGTATGATATCGAAAATTTGTGCATATGAAATTATCCGTTTAGCTATATGAATGCTATACTTTTGTTGTGCTGGAATTCCTTGCTCAAAACTTACTAAGCATAAATTGCTTACTCCGTTTCATTGCTCCTCTGTTTTATAGATTTGGTTCTCCAGCTATCGGACTTGGGATCTTGAAGTCAAAGTCGCCCACACTATCAAAGCCCCCCTTTTGGTACAATTTTGGTTGAACTTCGAAATGGCATGTATAGGACTACCCGTTTGTTGTGGGTCGTGGACCCTTTGGACTTGTATAATTTTGGTTAGCCATGCGAAAATGGCTTATATATGTTTGAGTGTAATGTTATAATCATTTGGTATGGATATGGTTATTGAGAGGTGTGGATAGGCTTGACAAGGATTGGCCATGGGAATGGTTAATCACTATCATAAATTGTGCTACTTATGCAAAAAGGGCTAGTTGAATCATGGAAACTATGAAATAGGTAAAGTCTACCTTAAAGGCAGATGCTGACAGCAGCAGTGATGTAGATTTAGAAATTCACTAAAAATAGTAGGAATGGAATTAAATCGTGAATAAATTATGTAAACGAACCTTGATGAATCTATTTTCATAGGAAAGTAACAAAACAATCATACGGACAGTACGTTAAGAGATATTCAGGTTCTCGTGAGACAGGGCCAGAACGGTTTCTGGATTCCCTGTTCCGACTTTGGAAATTCATTATAAATTAACCAGAGATAATTAGAAGTCATGTCATATATGTATAGATTCCTCTTTGAGTCTAGTTTCTATAGAAACAAACGGCATCAGTATTGAAGCTCTGTGCAGGGAGATATCCAAGTCGTATTGCGCAAAGGTCAGTGTAGTCGATCCCTGTAACATGGGAGACTTTGACTAATAAACTGTACTAATTGGCCCGACCAAAAATTCTAGAAAAAAATATGTAGATGGGAATATGAGTCTAGTTTCAGGGAAAAATCATGAAACTTATTTTCGAGTTGTGAAACTCAAGATATGATTTTTAAAGCGACTAGTACGCAGATTGGCAGTGTCTGGGAAATATTTTTTTTAAGGGGTTTAAAGTCTGTTAACACATCGTGTTCGACTCCGGTGTCGGTCTCGGGTTCGGGGTGTTACATTTGATTGGTATCAGAGCCAGGTTTAGTTGATTCTAGGACTACCGTAATGCGTTGGGTCTAGCTATACATGCCATTTTATGTGATTACTTGATAGTGTGGTGATTTCTGACAATTGTAAATGTGTTTATTTATAGTAATGGATCCCGATCTCGACCGAGAGGTAGCTGATGATCTTGAGAGTGTAGCACCTGCTCCCGCACAAGGGACAGCGCCAGTGGACTCTCAACCTAATGCTAGTAACCCGAATGATGAAGCTAGACAAGCTTTCTATAGCGTGATGAATGATTGGTTCAACCAATACATTCGAACTAATACGGCTGTTCCACAACCTCCATTCCCGACTAATACAACCCCCGCACCTACAATACCTCCGGTAACTGACCAAATAAGGTCAAATAAGCCCTCAGTTGACAGAATTTGAAAACATGGGGCTACTGAATTTAAAGCTATGGATAGCGACGATGCCGAGCAAGCTGAATTTTGGTTGGACAACACTATCCGGGTACTCGATGAGCTATCTTGTACACCCGATGAATGCCTAAAGTGTACTATCTCCTTGCTACATGATTCTGCCTACTATTGGTGGAGTACTCTGACTTCTGTTGTGCCCCGAGAGCAAGTAACTTGGGAGTTTTTCCAAACTGAGTTTCGGAAAAAGTATATCAGTCAGAGATTTGTTGATCAAAAACGGAAGGAATTTCTTGAGCTTAAGCAAGGTTCTATGTCGGTTGCTGATTACGAGCGAAAATTTGTTAGACTTAGCAAATACGCTCGGGAATGTGTTTCGTCCGAGGCTATTATGTGTAAATGCTTCGAGGATGGGCTGAATGAAGATATAAAAATGTTCGTTGGCGTTCTTGAAATACGAGAGTTCGTAGTACTTGTCGAGCGAGCTTGTAAAGCCGAAGAGCTTAGAAAAGAAAAACAAAAAGTTGATGAGGGAACTGGAGAGTTTCGTAAAAGATCCTCGGGAAAGTCTCTTCAACAGGCATCGAAGAAATTTCGAGATGATGCGGGCCAGTTTAGAGGCACTTCGGGCCTTTTTAGACGAGATCGTGATCGACCCCCTGTGGGTACACGAGGCACTTCGGTCGCCAGTGTTGGGAATGAACGTCGAGACAGAACGAAATGTCGATATTGTGGTAAATGGCATTCGGGGAGTTGTAGATTCCCTGACCGCTCCTGTTACAAGTGCGGATCAGTTGACCACTTCATTAAAGATTGCCCGAGGTTGTCTGAACAGAATGTAAATCAGAGTGGGAAACCGGGTGCTACCACTGCTCGAGGTAGACCATCTGGAAATACGGGCAATGCTAGTGGTTTGTGAATACCCGGATGTTTTTCCTGAAGAATTAGAAAAGAAACCCGAATCTGTGCCGGTGGTTTGTGAATACCCGGATGTTTTTCCTGAAGAATTACCGAGTTTACCACCTGTTCGGGAGGTAGAGTTTGGTATTGAGCTTGTACCTGGGACTACGCCGATTTCGATAGCTCCGTATCGTATGGCACCAACCGAGTTAAAAGAGTTGAAAGCTCAGTTGCAAGAATTGACGGATAGAGGTTTTGCTCGACCAACTTTCTCACCTTGGGGTGCACCAGTATTGTTCGTGAAAAAGAAGGACGGAACCATGAGGTTGTGCATTGACTATCGTCAACTGAATAAAGTGACGATAAAGAACAAATATCTGTTACCGCGTATCGATGATTTGTTCGACCAACTGAAGGGAGCCTCAATGTTCTCAAAAATAGATTTGAGATCGGGCTATTATCAGTTGCGAATTCGAGAATCGGACATACCCAAAACTACCTTCAGGACGAGATATGGTCACTACGAGTTCTTAGTGATGCCGTTTGGGCTCACTAATGCCCCTGCGGCATTTATGGATTTGATGAATCGGATCTTCAGACCATATTTGGATCGGTTCGTAGTTGTGTTCATTGATGACATCTTGGTCTATTTAAGAGATGAGACCGAACATGCTGAGCATCTGAGGCTAGTGTTGCAAATTTTGCAGGATAAGAAGTTATATGCTAAGTTCAGTAAGTGTGAGTTCTGGTTAAAAGAGGTTAGCTTCTTGGGTCATGTGGTATCCGCATCGGGTATTCGAGTTGACCCGAGCAAAATTTCAGCCATACTTAACTAGAAGCCTCCAAGAAATATTACCGAAGTTCAGTGCTTCCTGGGGCTCACCGGTTATTACCGATGATTTGTCAAAGGTTTCTCGATGATAGCCACACCAATGACGAAGCTACTTCAAAAGGATGTTAAGTTCGAATGGACGGAGAAATGTCAGAAAAGTTTTGATCAACTGAAAACTTATTTGACTGAAGCTCCAATTTTAGTGCAACCTGAATCAGGCAAAGAGTTTGTCATTTATAGTGTCGCATCCCTACTTGGGTTGGGTTACGTATTGATGCAAGAAGGTCGAGTGGTGGCCTATGCGTCGAGACAATTAAAGCCACATGAGAAAAACTATCCGACCCATGATCTTGAACTAGCTGCCATCGTATTTGCTTTAAAAATATGGCGACATTACTTATTTGGTGAAAAGTGCCATGTATTTTCGGATCACAAAAGTCTCAAATATTTGATGACTCAAAGAGACTTAAATCTGCGACAAAGACGTTGGCTTGAGTTGTTGAAAGATTACGAGCTTGTCATTGATTACCACCCGGGAAAGGCTAATGTGGTTGCGGACGCCTTAAGCCAGAAATCATTGTTTGCTTTACGAGCGATGAATGTGCACTTGTCTGTTCTACCCGACAATGTGTTAGTAGCTGAATTAAAAGCCAAACCATTATTGATTCATCAAATTCATAAAGCCCAGAAAGTTCATGATGAATTGGTTGCAAAACGGGCTGAGTGTGCTCCGAACAAGGAATCGGAGTTTCAAATTGATGATGATGATTGTTTGAGGTTCAGAAGTCGTTTGTGTGTTCCAAGGAATTCGGAACTCATTTCGATGATTCTGAACGAAGCCCATTGTGGTCGAATGTCAATTCACCCGGGGAGTACGAAAATGTACAACGATTTGAAACGTTGGTTTTGGTGGCATGGTATGAAACGGGACATCTCTGACTTTGTTTCGAGATGTTTAATATGTCAACAAGTGAAAGCGGAACATCAAGTGCCTTCAGGATTACTTCAGCCGATCATGATACCTGAGTGGAAATGGGATCGAGTCACAATGGACTTTGTGTCCGGACTGCCATTGTCAGCAAGTAAGAAAGATGCGATTTGGGTTGTTGTCGATAGACTGACTAAGTCGGCTCACTTTATCCCCGTGCGTACAGATTTTTCATTGGATAAACTAGCCGAATTGTACGTTTCTCAGATTGTGAGATTACACGGGGTACCTATTTCTATCGTGTCGGATAGAGATCCGAGATTCACCTCACGATTTTGGAAGAAATTGCAAGAAGCTTTGGGTACCAAGCTGCATTTTAGCACTGCTTTTCACCCCCAAACCGATGGTCAATCCGAGCGGATAATTCAGATACTTGAGGATATGTTGAGATGTTGCATCCTCGAGTTCAGTAGTTCATGGGAACGGTATTTACCTTTGATTGAATTCGCTTACAACAATAGTTTTCAATCAAGTATTAAGATGGCACCTTACGAGGCTTTGTACGGTCGTAAATGCCGTACACCATTGTTTTGGACCGAGCTCGGTGAAAGTAAAATTTTCGGAGTTGATTTGATTAAGGATGCCGAACAGAAAGTAAAGGTAATCCGTGAAAGTCTGAAAGCAGCCACAGATCGTCAAAAATCGTATGCGGATTTGAAACGGAAGGACATTGAATATCAGGTGGGAGATAAAGTGTTTCTTAAAGTTTCGCCTTGGAAGAACGTACTCAGATTTGGCCGTAAGGGCAAGTTGAGCCCGAGATTCATTGGGCCGTACGAAATCTCCGAACGAGTTGGTCCGGTTGCGTATAGATTGATTTTGCCCCTTGAACTTGAAAAGATTCACGATGTCTTTCATGTTTCGATGCTTCGACGTTATAGATCCGATCCGTCACATGTGATTAATCCCTCAGAAGTTGAAATTCAATCTGACTTGAGTTATGAAGAAGAACCGATTCGTATCCTAGCTCGTGAAGTGAAAGAGTTGCGAAACAAAAGGGTTCCGTTAGTTAAGGTGTTATGGCTCAAACACGGGATCGAGGAAGCTACTTGGGAAACCGAGAGCTCGATGAAAGAACGATACCCAAACCTATTTACCGGTAAGATTTTCGGGGACGAAAATTTCTTAAGTGGGGGAGAGTTGTGACAGCCCAAAATTGACCCTAGTCGGGAAGTGGTTTCGGGACCGCTAAATCGAGTCACTGAAATGTTTGAATGTGATATTTATTGTCTAGAATATGTAATTATGAATGTGTGAAAATTTCAAGCTTCGATTTAGTCGATTGCATGTGAATTTAGTCAATAGGACTTATGTGAGAAAATTTTGAAATGTGATAGGTCAAAGCATAAGGGCCTATTAGTGCATGTTGAAAAAGGGGGGACTTGCATGTCAATTTCCCCCCCTATTAGTAGTGGCCGGCCATGACAAGCATGGTAGACCAAGTGTGATGGGCAAGACATGTCATAGACATGTTGTGTTAGTGCATCATGAGTGGAAACATGTCACAAACATGTTATGTTAGTGAGGTATGTTAGGAAAAATAAAATAATGAGCATGGAAATTAAATAATGAAAGGGAATTTGATGAAAACAAAAAAAAAAGTGTGTGGTTGTTTCCCCCCCCCATTTTGCCGAAACTAGAAAGAAAAACAAAAAAAAAGTGCTCATCCTTTGGTTCATCCTTGGCCAAAAATTTTAAGGAGGAAGGAAGAAGAAAGGTTGAAGAGGTTCGGCCATGCATGTAGCTAGGCTAAGGTATGTTTGATGATGTTCCATGAGATGCATGCATGTTTTAGTTGTTAGCTTGAGTTCTACCTAGCCCATGGTCTAAATCTTGCTATGTGATGGAAATGACACTCGGCCATGGATGCATCATTCTTGGTTGATGTTTGATGTTGTGGTGATGAGGCATGAAGATGAGTTAAGTTTCGGCTAAGGTGAATTTGTGTTGATGTCATTTGCATGCTAAGTGTAAAGCTTTGTAATGATGCATGTGATGGTGGATTGATGATTCTTGAATCTTCTTTTTAGCATTTTTGAGTGAGCACATATGTGCATTGGTTGCTAGATGGGGAAGAATCGGCTAGCAAGTTGTGTGCTAAGGCCGAATATAATTTTTTTGTATATTAATGAGTAATGCATGTGTTAAATTGATGGAAAGGGAGAGGATGCTTTACTAGTGTATATATGTGTGTATTAGCCAAGTTTTGAACTTGAAACAAAAGGGTGTTTAGTCAATACAAGTGACCATACTTGTAGAATGTATTAAGTGTTGAAATCGGCCCCAAAATAGACATGCATATTCGGCCAAGGGGGAAAAATTAGCTAAAATGTTGAGTTTGATTCATGATTCCGTACATATGTGACTTTAATGTCTAATGTATAAATATGGGCTAAGTGCCTTGTGTTCCTCTTTTCGATGCTCAAATGATTAAATCAATTTATTTGTTTAATTAAGCTCAAGAGCAAAGGGGAAATAAATCCGATAAAGGGAAGGAAAAAGTGGTCGAATAGCTATCGGAATCGTTCGACAACATCCGAGGTAAGTTCTTGAGTAAGAGAGCTTAAATTAAGATTTGATTAGATCATGTTTTAAGCAAATCAAAATCATGCTCTTTGTGTGTGGCTATTGAGCCGAAATTACAAGAATGATAAGTGTCTTGTGTTTGAGTTTTGCTAATGAAAATGAAATACGAATGTGCCATGATTTATTGTTAAATGTGCATGGTTATTTGAATGATGTCCGGGCTAAGTCCCGAAGGCTTTGTGCTAAGTGACCATATCCGGACTAAGATCCGAAGGCATTTGTGCGAGATACTAATTCCGGGCTAAGCCCGAAGGCATTGTTGCGAGTTACTAAATTCGGGTTCAGTCCCGAAGGAATTTGTGCGAGTTACTAAATCCGGGTTAAGTCCCGAAGGCATTTGTGCGAGTTACTATAACCGGGCTATGTCCCGAAGGCATTTGAACGAGGAGCTATATCCGGTTAAATTCCGAAGGTACGTGATTTGGGAATGAATGATCTTGCTGTAAAAATTTCAGTTAATACTCTAGAAACATCCCAACATTGAGGTATGTTTCGTATGTGCTTGAATTTAGTTGAGCCCTTACAAATAAATATTCGCTCAATTGATAAACGAGCTACCGGCCTTTGGCTAAGTTGATCTTTTGTGTATGTACATAAGGGTTGGTAATGTGAAGCAAGTATGATATCGATAATTTGTGCATATGAAATTATCCGTTTAGCTATATGAATGTTATACTTTTGGTGTGCTGGAATTCCTTGCTCAAAACTTACTAAGCATAAATTGCTTACTCCGTTTCATTGCTCCTCTGTTTTATAGATTTGGTTCTCCAGCTATCGGACTCGGAATCTTGAAGTCAAAGTCGCCCACACTATCAAAGCCCCCCTTTTGGTACAATTTTGGTTGAACTTCGAAATGGCATGTATAGGACTACCCGTTTGTTGTGGGTCGTGGACCCTTTGGACTTGTATAATTTTGGTTAGCCATGCGAAAATGGCTTATATATGTTTGAGTGTAATGTTATAATCATTTGGTATGGATATGGTTATTGAGAGGTGTGGATAGGCTTGACAAGGATTGGCCATGGGAATGGTTAATCACTATCATAAATTGTGCTACTTATGCAAAAAGGGCTAGTTGAATCATGGAAACTATGAAATAGGTAAAGTCTACCTTAAAGGCAGATGCTGACAGCAGCAGTGATGTAGATTTGGAAATTCACTAAAAATAGTAGGAATGGAATTAAATAGTGAATAAATTATGTAAACGAACCTTGATGAATCTATTTTCATAGGAAAGTAATAAAACAATCATACGGACAGTATGTTAAGAGATATTCAGGTTCTCGTGAGACAGGGCCAGAACGGTTTCTGGATTCCCTGTTCCGACTTTGGAAATTCATTATAAATTAATCAGAGATAATTAGAAGTCATGTCATATATGTATAGATTCCTCTCTGAGTCTAGTTTCTATAGAAACAAATGGCATCAGTATTGAAGCTCTGTGCAGGGAGATATCCAAGTCGTATTGCGCAAAGGTCAGTGTAGTCGATCCCTGTAACATGGGAGACTTTGACTAATAAACTGTACTAATTGGCCCAACCAAAAATTCTAGAAAAAAATATGTAGATGGGAATATGAGTCTAGTTTCAGGGAAAAATCACGAAACTGATTTTCGAGTTGTGAAACTCAAGATATGATTTTTAAAGCGACTAGTACGCAGATTGGCAGTGTCTGGGAAATATTTTTTTAAGGGATTTAAAGTCTGTTAACACCTCGTGTTCGACTCCGGTGTCGGTCTCGGGTTCGGGGTGTTACATTTTTACATACCCTTTTTAACTTAAAATCATACAGTTTCGATAAAATTCTTGTCGAAAAAATAATTAATTTTTAATAAATAATTAAAGTGCACTTAAAATATGAACATGTTGAATTTTAGTTAATTTTATAATTAATTTTGATGAATTTTGGTTATTTTCGACAGATTTGCACGAAGGGCGAAAAATGGCTCTGCAGACAATGCTTAAAGCACAAAACCGAGAAGCATTTTGAAGTATCGAGGTGAACTAAATTTTAGCTTAAGACGGTCTAAGATTATATGTATTAATTCATAATATAATTAATTTTAATTTATATCAAATTTAATTTGAGTTAATAAATTATTATTAATTAATTATCAAAAAATGGTCTAGTTGAACTGAGTCGAGTGAACCGAGCCGACCAAGAAATGGACAGCCCAAAAATCATCCCAAGAGCTAACCCAAATCAGCTTATTAGCTGATTATTTAAGCTTGCAAAGAGGCCCTTGAAGACTTGTTCAAGTTGTACTCAAACCCCTCCACAATTGGTGGCTTTATAGATTTGTCCCAAGCCTAATTTAGCAAAGTTGAAACTATAAACCTTGCCACATGTGTGGCTGACCAAGGGATGGCTCTTTGGCTGATAAATTTAGCTATTTTTAGCAGCCCTCCTCAGCTATAAAACCCCCTTAGGCTGGTCATTTTAGAAACACACCTCAAGCATTCACATCTTTCCTCTCTTCTCTCCACTTTCTCTCTTCTTGTCCATTCCAAAATTCCCTAGCTCTCTTGCCGATTTCTCCTCTTGGAAAGGGGCATTCATCAGCTATTTGGAGCAGTAATTAAGTGTTCATAGCATCCTTGGTCAACGACGACAACGGAGAAGGAAGAACGGAGCAACTAGTCAAGCCAAGAAAAAACACCGGATTTGATTCTTGTTCCCTATCTTTTTAATTTTTGTTGTTGTTATGCTGAACCTGTCCATGAATATTTATGTTTTTGGAATGGTTAATTTAATCAATTTAGCTTGAATTTAGTTCGTGTTAAGTTGATTGCATTTTGTTTGCTAAAATTATTAAAATTGTGTTTTGTTGTTATAGGCCTCGGTAAGATGCTTGATTAAGTAAAATCATAACTAAGTTATTCTTACATTACAATTGTTAGGTAAATAATGACTTAATTATTTAAACAAATGGAAATTGTAATTAATGGACACAGTACTTAATCAGTGCATGTTTAATCATCTAAGGTAGCTGAGGGTTACATTAGCAACGGTATTTGACGATACATTTGTCTTGCATAACTTGCAAGATTATTGTGATTAAACTGTTTCAAGGTAAGGATACTTTGTTACCTCACATAGTCTTTTATGTGCTTATTAAATCGAGTTAATTGTTTGAATTGACATAGGGATATGTACAAGAGATTATTTCGACTTAGTAAGTATGCATGTGCAACAACATATTTGCCTATTAAGATTTGTTTAATCGGTTGAATTGACATAGGGATATAGTCAAGCGATAAATAGATTTTGGTAGGTGAGTATGTTCATAAGTTAGCAAATTACTGAGTTGCCATGAACTTAGTCGTAACAATATAAACATGAGTTTAATAATTCTAAGTTAAGAAATGTATTTAATCTAACACAATTATGTCATCTTGATTAAAATCATATTTTGAAATCGTGCATTTCAGATTTATTTATTTAGTTCACTTATTTTAAAATCTTAGTTTTTAATCACCCTCTTCAAACAAAATATTTTTCTTCACCAAAGTGTTTTAAATAGCATTCATAAATAATTCTTTTCACAGTCCCTATGGGTACGATAACTCGACATTTACTTGTCACTATATTACTTGTTGTGATTATGTACACTTGCACATTTTCGTCATTCCAAGTCCCCCCTACGATGCCCGCTGCGCCCACAATACCTCGACTGTGTGTTCCACGTGCGCTCATCGTAATTTGAATTTTATCTACATTTTAAAATTTTATGCATCAGTTTCAGTGTTTATTCGTATATATTTTATGCTCAAGTTATAAGAAGCTCAGAAGTACTTTAGAGGTTTTAGTCTTTAACTAACTCAATCCAGTTTCAGAAAGTACTAACTACAGTGTTTTCTAAATTGAAAGATACTTACAGGACCGGGGCCAAAGACTCAGTGTACCACGTACTTACTCAAAATGATCCAAATCATTTAAAAACCAGTCATTTTTCAAAACACAATTTTGGAACCTAAAATTCGCAGGCTGAGTTTTGGGACATGGCTCTGATACCACTAAATGTAACACCCCGAACTCAGCCTAGACATTATGGCCGAATCTGAGAGTGTTACGAAGAAAGATTTTGAAACCGATGATACTTCGATAAAATAATGTTTAGTTATTTGATTAAACGTCCAAGTTTTATAAAAAATTTTCATTTATATATATTACGGAAACCAATACATGTTGTTCTTTAAAGTTAACCAATTATTTCGTAGCGAAAGTTTGAAAATCCTTTAAAACAAAACTGCGCTTGTATTTTCCCAAATAACATATGTTCACGTAAAATCAGTATTTTTTCGAATCATCCTAGTTTAGAAATCATAACGTAATCAACCAAAAATTTCAAACCAAACAGTCAAAAAAGTTTGGAGAGTCCAAAAATTACAAGACTCTCACGAAAAATAGAAATTTCAGTAAATCGTTAAATAATAATAATAAAAGTAGTTTCCGTCAAGTGGTCACTATTGAGCCTCCGTTGTACTGACCCACCTATGTATGTGGATTACCTGAACAGAACAGACAAATAGATGTGAGTTTTCATAAACTCAGTGTGTAACCCAATAGAGATATTCATGCAACATACACAAAATTTCATATACATTTAGAAACAAATTTAGACTTAAGTCCGTAACAGGAACAAATATCAGAGTCAGATAACATATTAGACATACAGAATCCTACCCCCATCCTCTACACACCATCTTCGTGCATCCTATCACACCATGTGGGGTTAAACACACCCACCCATCCCTACACACTATATAGTGTTGATGCGTCACATAACAGATAATATGCAGTCAAGCTGCCAGAATATTGGCGAAAGGTAACCGTACAGACCACTTCCACCACATATAAAAATTCCACCCCAAACACAGATACAGAATACAGATGCAAAAAGTAACAAATTAAACATGCTTAACATGCTCGTATATAGATAAATACATACTTAACAGTACAGTGAGACATGCATATCAGTTTCCCACTCAAATGAGACCATCAGAGTATCAGATCACATGAAATACAGTTTGGTTAGCCCTTACCGACTGTACGGTAGGCCTACAATCGATCAGAATGACCTATGCGAGCCTAGGGAAATTTTTAAAATTTTAGGCCCACATGCCCACGTCGCTTGCCTGTGTGGGCATGCACGCCCAAATTGGCCTTACCCGTGTGGCCCACACGACCTGGCCCAAAAGACAAACACTCGTGTGGCCCACACGCCTAATCTGGCCTAGCCCATGTGACCCACACGACCACACTATCACCGTCACATAGCTGTGTTTTGCACACGGCCAGACACATGCCTCTGTTGCGTCGACAACCCCTTTTTTTGGCTTTCACAGAACTTTAATTTTTTGTGTTTAGGGTACACACCTAGTTCGATTTTGACGTATACGCAACCTCAAGCCCACTAGTGAAATTCAAACGCTCCCAAAATCAATTTTTAATCCACAATTAAATCGAAGCAACGAAACCTTCAATAGTGAAATTCAAACGCTCGTTACTTACCCAACTTCATGAAAAAACTCGACTAAAATTTTGCAGGAGAAGAATTTTGTTCCTCACAATTTGCTGCGAATCAACCAAGAATCACATTACCGAAAGGACCAGAATTAGTACAGAGCAATGAAAACAATTACCCCTAATTTGAACAAAACTCACTACCCTCACTTGCTAGACACATGAAGAGTTCAAAAATCGTATCACCACGATTTTGGAAGAACAATTTTGACAAAACATGGAAAAAGAAAAGAAATTTTGATGGGAAAAATGCACAGAGAAAAAGAACATCAGAAACTGGAAAAATGAGAAATTTTGGGAAAATAGAATAAAATGAAATAAAATAAAAAGATTAAGCCAAATCCCACTACGTCCACATCCATTAACCACCGAACTAACTCAGAATCCCACTACCACTGAACCACTATACCATTATCAACCACCGTCGCGAAAAATTATCTATTGAAGACCTTATACAAATGTGGGACTCAAACCCAAGACCTTATACACACACCGAGAACACTTAACCATTGCAGCAAATACTGATTTATGTCATGTTTCACAGAAACAAAATTAAATTATTCAGGGCGTTACAGTACCGATCGTTCAATCGTCACCTAACAGCCCCTGACAACTTTAAAAAAAACACCTAAAAACCCAGTAACTTTAATAAAAACATTTAAATAGTTAAATGACTTAAATGAAAACTTTCAAATAGTTCAAGACTAAATTGTAACTTTTATTAGTTAAGTAACTAAAACAAAAATGTATTCATAATTTAATGACTAATAGTGTAGTTTACCTTAAATTATAAAGTCAAAACATTAATTGAATATAAAATATTTTTAATAATATGATTATATATATAATGAATATATAATATTAACAATGATTAAAAACTATAAATTTAAATTTAATGATAATATAAAATATATAACGACAACATATTAACTTAACAATACGATAACTAGTGTTATGCGTTTCACAAATAATTAAACATGATTTACTAGCAATACTAATAATATTTCTAATGAATTTAATTTTAATGATTTCGAAATTTAAGTTACTTTTAGTTTTTCTATTCATCAGTGTTTAATGTTTTTATTAATATTATTATCTTTATTATTAATGTCGAAACCATTTTTTATTTGAAAAATGGGAATCGACTTTGAAAATGGAGTCGCCACCAATCTTTTATTGAGGTGTGACTGATTCACCTTAAAAGCGATTTTGGTCTGTGAAATTTGAGAAAACAAGTTCGGGAGTCGGTTGCACATGAGGAAGAGTTAGCACCCTCGTAACGCCCAAAATTAGTATCGAATTGATTGTTACACCATTCCCAGGGTGTCGTATTAAAGGCTCATGCACAAATGAAGGCTTTCTTCTCCAAGGAAACCTCTTCCGATTGCCTGGTAATCATTGCTTGCCTGTTTATTTAAGCTTTGTCACCAACTTGACATCTTGTCATTTTGTTCAATCAATGTTTTTGACAACAAAATCCAAAGAAAAAGTCCTAATTTAGACTCTACCTTATCAGATTTCCATCCTTTAAACTTGGTGCGTTCTAAACAATAGTCTTGTTTCAGGTTCCTGTATTATTTAGAAACTTTTAGAGTAATATGCAAAACTTCTCTTGTGAAAGTTTTATTAGTCCATTAATCATTATTCCAATGCAACATGCTTGCAAAAAGGGTCATAACAATGGATAAGAATGAAGTTGGTTCTGAGCATAGCTCAAAGAGAATAAATTATCAAAAATAGTGAAGAAGGATAACAAAGAAATTGTTTGGGAATGTGTATCTTGGAAAAAGAATGAAATATTCCAAGAACAACAAATTCAATAGTATGAAAATTGTGTACCCCAGATATCGTAGCTTGAACTTCTCTGTACAAACTTTCTGAAGACCATTCTAAGTTTGACACGTGTTTAGGAGATCTACAGTGCTTTGTCGATGCCCCAAGATGTCGCCTACCCTTTCCTATTGATTCAAGTATTACAACATCACCACATGCCCCAATCTAATCAAAATTTGAACCGCTCTAATCACCTCATGCCCCATTCTGATCAATATTTGAGCTGCGCTTTTCGGGCTTTCAACTCAAATCCCCTTTGGTCTCAACGGCGCCCTTTGCGAGTTTTCACCTTGCCCTCTCTATTTTCTTTCTTCTTTTATTATTATTATTATTATTATTATTATTATTATTATTATTATTATTATTATTATTATTATTATTATTATTATTATTGACTGAATCTGAGTTTACAGGATCTGGCAATTTTTACCATCCATCCTACTCAAGATCATAACTCCTCTGGAAAAGGCCTTTGGTATTCTTTTGTGTAAGAATGATCTTTCTCAACATTAGGTTCCCTTCATAGAATTCTCTGAGGCAAACCTTCTAGTTGTAAGCCAGTATCATTCGCCTTTAGTACATTTGACTCTGTTGAATAGCTTTTAGCTTTTTCTCTATCAGGTTCAACTAAGCATATCGCGATCGAATCCATTCTGCTTCATCCAACTCCTAGCTCAACCAATACCCGGAGAGAAGAGATTCTACTTCAATGGGTAAAACTACCTCTATCCCACAAACCAAAGAAAATAATATTGCTCTGGTAGAAGTCTTGATAGATGCTCGACCAATAAGGAGGGAAAATGGTAATTTCTCATGCCAACCCTTGTAAGTCTCAATCATTTTTCCCGCAATTCATTTTTGGGCAGTACAGTGACGAACTGTGGTGTTCGATTTTGAATTGATTACAGACCTCAGATATCATGCTATCATTCCAATTCAATGCATTTTTCAATACCATCTTCTTTGGAAATCTATATCGGCATATGATGATGTTGACGTACAAAGCAGCCTCTTCCCGTTTGATGAAGTAATTAATGATCTCAAAAATGAAGCAATGCCCATTAGAAGCCTTCGATGATGATGATGTCTAGGCCCCTTTTTGCTCAAAACTTGAATTGCCCTTTTCGGGTTTTCAACTCAAAACCACCTTTGACCAAAACGCCCTTTACGAGTTTTCGTCTTGACCTTTCCTTTTTCTTTTTCTTTTTAATTTCATCATTTTTTATTTTGATTTTAATTATTTTTTTCTTTTTTTATTTTGATGATTTTTTTATTGAATCTGAACTCATAGAATTAGGCACGTCCTTGTTATCCCTTTTGATCAAAATCAATGTTTTTATAGGTAAGGTCTTCCACTCTCATCCTGTATGTGAAAAATCTTCTTTGGTATCAGATTTCTTTCATAGAGCCTTTTGGGGTGCAACTACGACAGAAAACTTTGGATCTTCCTCTTTAATCAAGATAAAATCCAACAAAAAGTTGAAGAGATAGAAACTCGACTTCAAATGGGCAAAGTCAACGAAAAAGGCATTGCCTCGGTAAAGAATTGCATCATTCATACTGCAAATTTCTGACATCGTGTTGTTGTGCAGATTTCATTATCAGCGGTTAACCTGAGCATATCCTGGTATGATCATACACAAACATCTTTGAACTCTAGATGTAACTCAACAAGGTTTTGCTTCGTCTTTGCGGTCAGATCAATTCTAATCTTAACCATACTCGCAATTTCTAATGATTCCTTGTGCGGTAGGATCCATTTATCCTCTTATTCTACCATCCTCAACAAGTCCAGAGATAAGCTACGATCTATGTCATTTTCAAAGTTATGAGGTCCCTCTAAACACATACCTCGCTTAAAAGGAAAATCTGCGTCTGTAGCAGCGTCATTCATGTAATTGATATCTGGGGACCCATAATAAGTACAAAAGAATGTATAAATTTATGAATAATTATTTGTACAATATGATTATGAATGAAAGAATGATGTGGAAGAAAATTCAAACGAATGAAAGAATAATTATTCAAAAAGAATGAAAGAATATTGGCTCAAAAAAATGAATGCGAAGATGTATCTTATTAGAATAATGACGTTCAGACATGAGCCTATTTCACAAAGGAATTCCTATCATTTTTAGGCTAAAAACAACAAAAATGTTCTAAACATTACTCTGAATAAGCTCTAAAGACTACAGGGATTTCTTCCATAATCCAATTGTTTAGAACACTCCCAAATTTATAAGGGCAGACATCTAACAAGGTCCCTTTTCATTTGTGTCTTCATATATGACATTAATGTGAACGCTTCCCAACACTTCTTCGTACATCTCATTCACCTCATTATTCATGTGATTGGGTAGCAGATTTTTTGCACTGGATGAATCATCAAATTTGATAACTCCCATATTGATAAGCCTTTCGACCAGTTTTTTAAAGGTAATGCAATTTTCTATGGAATGCCCTGTAATTCTCGTATGATAATTGCATTGTGCATTCGCGTTATACCATTTGGGGTACAGAGGTTGTGAGGGTTTTGAGTAGAAAGGGGCAACAACGTGTGCATCGAATAAGCTTTGATACAGCTCCTTATACGACATTGGAATAGGCGTAAACTGAGGCCTTTCTGTATTTATCCTCTTGTAAGGTTCTCGCCTTAAAGGGCTCAATGATTGGTGGTTTCTGTCTTTGGCCTGCCCACAGTGATTGGTTTTGAGTGGCCCTTGTTATATCTACTTGCATTATCCCCTTTATTCCCCTTCTTCCTTAGGGCCTTTGTAGTATCTGGGTACTCTACCCTCGCCTGTTTTATTTCTGTTGGATTAGCAACAGGATTAGCTAAATTATTCCTCAAATTGGATCCTGGGCCTGTCAGACAATTCACTGGTGTCAATGTAGCAGTCTGATATTGTTGGGGTCTGATAGTAAAGAGTGTCCCTTGTGGACTCCCATCTGGCTGGAGTTGGACACTTATCGGAGTACAATCTGGGGAATAGGCAAGATCCTCATTATTAGCCCTAAAGTGGACCACTGAGTCTTTCACTTCTTCTAACTCTCCAGCTAACAATCGGTTGAACTGGCTCATCATAGTTCTCTGTAATTCTAGGATCTGATCTCTCATTTCCTGTTGAAATTTGGTCAATTGCTCTTGCATCTGTATTTGCATTTACTCTAATTTCTCCAACCTTTGTTCCATTTCTCTAGTCTTTGCTTGGGTACCGTAAGGGTATTGGTTTTCAAAATTAACTGAAATAAATTTACTCAATTAGACATTTTCAATGGATTTTAATGTATATTATGTCATGTAATGCAAATGCATGAAGTGAATGCCTAAATAGATGTTGATTCGGATTCAATTACATTTAGAAAGCTTTACTAGAAGACAAACTTATTTACATAAAATGGATACATGTACGGCCTCGCCCTCATATTCGAAGAAACAACCTCAATCCTTTCCTTCATCTGTTTGAAATAAATCTCGTAAATTTCCAATAGATGTCACTACTAGCTCCTTTTCTGATCCTGGTCGTGATCCATCACATGCCCGTCCTCGTAATACTCATCAACTTCTATAAAGAAGTTAGAATATCGAAAACTCTTCAATAATCAGCTTGAATCCTCGAGCCATAGAGTAAAGTCACGAACTCTTCTATCGCCCTTCTTGTGTTTCTTGGAATATATTTAGGCAGCCGTATTATTTTCCACTTTCTCAAGAAAACCATATTCCATGACAAGCTTCCTAAGTTAGTGATCGAACTTGAATCAACATCTCTTTTCTAATATGCAAATGCAATGCAATCAAAACCAAAACAAAATGAAACAGGTTAGTACAAAACAAAAGCAAACAAGAAAAATAGAGTACTTATTCGAGTAACCACTAGGGGTTCGGAGGGGTTCTACCTAGGATGGGTTCCTAAGGTTTTCTACATGCGATTTGGTTCTAAAGTCAAGGTACCTGAACCAGCAGATTCCTTGATCCTCACCCATTATAGGCTCATATAGACCAAGTTCGGTTCAGGGGAATACATTTCCCTATGGCTGCACGGAGATGAAAATCTCACGAAGACATAGGTACGGATGTATTCCGAAAGTGATCCAGTATCCTACACGGAGGTGAAAACCTCATGAAGGAGTAGCTTCTCACTCCCACTTAAAAGGGTAAGACTAAGCTGTCTTTATGCAATATGATGTCAAGATATAAAACTCAATTTATAGTAATCATACAAACAAATGCAAAGAGAGGATCATAATTTTTCAAATCAAATTTTCAATTTTCCACAATAAGACAAGAAACAATAAATTTTACGGCTTGACTCTCTAAATGTGCCCAGCGGAGTCGCCAAGCTGTCGAAACCATTTTTTATTTGACAAATGGGAATCAACTTTGAAAATGGAGTCACCACCGATCTTTTACTAAGGTGTGACTGGTTCACCTTAAAAGTGATTTTGGTCTGCGAAATTTGAGAAAACAAGTTCGGGAGTCGGTTCCGCACGAGGAAGGGTTAGCACCCTCGTAACGCCCAAAATTGGTACCAAATTGATTGTTTAATGTCTTAGTGTCAAAATCTTGAAAAGATCCTAAAATACGATTCTTTGAAGTTTAAATTTGAATAAACCAAATTGAATGATAAGACGCACTCATTTCGAAGAAATAAATTGTCACACTCAGCAAGTTAGGGTACAACAATTCAATCGTAATAATTAAGTATGTCTTTTTATTTTTTAAATTTTAGAATTCATGCATTTTGAGAAGGTTATTTGGTCATTTAGGTCAAATGAGAAATCAGAATCCAGTAAGTTAGGGTTCAATTTCTCGATATTTCTAAACACCAAATATTGCCTTTATTTTAAAATCGAGATAACAAAATGTCATATCCAATAAGTTAGGATCCAGCATTTTAAAATCTTAAAAACTTTATTTTAGAAATTTTATGGTTTTAATAAAATACACAATTGGCTATCTAAATTCATCGGGAAGATTGGAGCCCAGTAAGTTAGGGCACAATTCTCTCGAGAACTATGAACACCAAGTCTTTTTACAACTTACGAAATAAAGGATTGTAGTGCTTTAATAAAATACAATTCTTAGAAATGAAACATGATTAAATAGCAATATACAATGTAAAAGATACAATTTGTAATCTACATACAAACTGAGGGATAATAAACAATGGATGAATTCAAACAAAAAAGGCTACAACAATTTTTACCATGTTATACAAATATCAATCCTAATTGCAAACTATCAAATGAATTAAATACCATAACATTTATTAATAATAACATTTATAAGCTAAATAGACTCAAAATGGACGTGAAACAATATAATACAACATTGGATAATGGTATTTGAAATAAATTTGAAACAAATAATATATTTATTAATTTACCCTAAATAATACATATAAAATAACTATGTAAGAGTCCCAATACGTATATGATTTTAAAAAAGTAATCACCTAAATAGGTTTTGAAAGAAGTAAATTACATAAATAAAATTGACTTAAAATACATATATACATATAAAAATACTTCGAAACTTATAATCATGATAATATTAAACATCAAAACCATAGTATATATATGATTTTTTTGATATAATTTAATAACACATATAGTAGCATTTAAAACATTACATCAAAAGAAAACTAAGTTATAACACAAAATGAATTATTAAAATATGTATAAAGTATGTCAAATTATTATGAAAAGCATTTTTACATCTATAGATGATGAAACATATAAAGATATAGAGTTTGAAAATAAAAAGGATAAAGTTTAAAACAATGTTGATAAATTCAAAATATGTTAATAATAATTTCAAATAACAATATGTTGTACCTTAAAATTATAATAAAAATGTTTGAAAACAATGTTAATCCTAATATTTAAAATTTATTATAAATAAAAAAATTAATATTTATAAAATTAAACAAAACATTATGATTAATAAGAGATAAACAAAAAAAACAATAATTAAATCGAAAATACAGCACTTAGAAGACTAAATTTACAATCAATTGAAAGCATGAGGACTAATACCAAAATTAAACACATAAGTCCAGAATTCAAATTCAGATAACAAAAATGTCACCGTTTGATTTGGGACTAAAATGAAATCAGAATAAAAGATATGGTATAAATAAAAAAATTGAAAGAAATCGGATTGAAACAATACAAAACAAAGGGGGACTTGTTGCGCAAATAGACCTTGGAACCAAAAGGCACGGATTTGAGATTGGATCGGGTCAATATAATCGGGTAAGCTCAATACGACACCATTTTGGGAGCCATTAGAACGGGTTTCAAACGGTGCCGTTTCCTTGCACGCATAAAACCTAAAAACCTAGGCATTAAGCCATTAACCAATCTACAAACCCTAAAGGCTTTTCCTCTGTGCACCATTTCGTGCCGCTATCCTCCATCCGACTCCGATTACAACGGAGTAGAAGGAAGATCGGCCACAAAGTAAGTTCGCTCTTCTCTCCCTCTTCTTTTTCCTTTACTTTTCTCTTCTTCGTATAAAAAAATAAAAGAAAACAGTACAGAAATGCAGAGAAAAAAATGGTGAATCCTTTTCAAATCTGATTTCTTTTTCTTTTTGATTCATTTTTTTTATTTCAATATGCGTGGAAAAAATATCCTCAAAAAAATACAGAAATGGGGTTTTATAGCCCCAAAAATACATCCATTTTTCCTTCTATTTTTTCTCCTATTTTCTTTTCTGTTGCTATTTTGTTATTTTTCTTTTCTCTTTCTGTTTGATGCTTGTTTGTTGCGTCTGTTTTAGGTACAGCTGGAGTGGACGTGGTACGTACGGAGGTGCGGGTAGCTGGGGAGAACGGCGCTGGAGGTTGCTGTTGCGGCGCTCGTGCTAGGGCTGAATGCCTAGGGTTTCTTTTAGTGATCAGGCTTAAAACCCGAATTTGACCCATTGTAATTGAACTATTTTATTTGTAAATGGACTTTTAGTAGTTTTGGCTTTTATATTGGTTTTATTTATTTTTTAGCAGGCCCGGGTCAAAATTGGGCATTACAACTTCCCCTCTTTGCTCGTTGTCAGAGCAAAGACTTTAAATGGCCAATTTTGCCTGGTCCTGCTGGATCTTGGTGCTCTTCTTCTTTAAGTAGCCTCATTCCATCCTACTGTATCTTCAGAGGCATAGGGATTGGTGCTTCGATCCACTCCACTGCAACATCAGGGAGATAGGATTTGTAACTCGTAACTTCTCAAGAGAACAAAATTTTCTATATTTGGTCTGCTCCACTGCAACTTCAGAGGGATAAGATCTACGATTTTAATCTGCTCCACTGCAACTTTAGGGAGAAAGGATTGGCTTCTTTTGTCTTCTCCACTGCAACTTCAGAGAGATAAGACTGGATGCGATCTGCTCTACTGCAACTTCAAAGAGATAAGATCTGTGATTTTAATCCGCTCCACTGCAACTTCAGGGAGATAGGATTGGTTTCTTCAATCTGATTAACTACAATGTCAGAGAAGCAAGATTCGTCGTTGTAGCTTCAATCTGTTCCACTACACCGCCAGGGAAGTAAGATTCACTGTTGTGGCTTCAATCTTTTTAATTGCAATGTTAGGAAAGCAAGATTCACTGTTGTAGCTTCAATTTGTGCGTTGTTTCATGCCTCTATCCTCTATCCGATTCTGATTGCGACAGAGTAGAAGGAAGATCGGCCACCAAGTAAGTTCGCTCTTCTCTCCCTCTTCTTTTTCCTTTACTTTTCTCTTCTTCGTATAAAAAAATAAAAGAAAACAGTAAAGAAACGCAGAGAAAAAAATGGTGAATCCTTTTCAAATCTGATTTCTTTTTCTTTTTGATTGATTTTTTTTTTGTATTTCAATATGCGTGGAAAAAAAGATCCTCAAAATAATACAGAAATGGCGTTTTATAGCCCCGAAAATACATTCATTTTTCATTCTTTTTTTCTCCTATTTTCTTTTATGTTGCTATTTTATTATTTTTCTTTTCTCTTTCTGTTTGCTGCTTATTTGTTGCGTCTATTGCGGTACAGCTGGAGTGGACGTGGCACGTACGGAGGTGCGCGTGGCTGGGGAGAACGGCGCTGGAGGTTGCTGTTGCGGCGCTCGTGCTAGGGCTGAATGCCTAGGGTTTCTTTTAGTGATCGGGCTTAAAACCCGAATTTGGCCCATTGTAATTGAACTGTTTTATTTGTAAATGGACTTTTAATATTTTTTGCTTTTATATTGGTTTTATTTATTTTTTAGTGGGTCCGGGTCAAAATTGGGCATTACAATTAATTTTAATAATTTTCACTTTTTTTAACATATATATTATAGTTTTGAAAAAATTATAGTTTTTTAATTTTTTTAAAAAAAATTGAAAGGGATCAATTTAAACATATTCAAAACTAGCAAGGACCCATAGAGTATTTATATGGATTTATTATTATATTTGTTCAAATTATTCAAATTATAAAATTTAAATCGACTTGAACTCACTAAATTACTTATTTAAGTTTATTCAAATAAATTAATTTAATTAACTTAAATTTCAAAAAAATAATTAATCGAATTCTGGGTACTTTTATTCCTAAACGATGGATCAGTATAATAAGATAAATGTCAATTATATAAAAGGTTGACAAAGTATATGTGAAGAGTTGGAGAAAGAAATAGGAGGTATATATAACATGTGTTACATGATTGTGTTTCATTCTTTTATTTTAATTGAGTGAAATCATTTCATTTGTTAATAAATTTGCATTTTAAAATAAATAAATAAAATTTACATTTTTATGTTAATAAATTTATATATATATGCTATCAAGAATGGATGGTGTTAAGTTTAGGTTTAAATATATATTATTTTTAAATATATTTTTGTGTTTAAAATACATGGTTTTCACTTATATGTGTGTAATAAAATTTCTAGTATTTAATAGGTATAAAGTTGGTTAATTTGATTTAAATAGTTTTGAAGATCAAAATCGAATCTGAACTAACAACATCAAATTAATTGATTATCGAACCCGACCTTAATGCACATATAAAATATTAATATATCATATATTATATTATCTGATATAGCATCAAAAAATATAGTAGAAGGACTAACTTTCAAATGTATGGAGAGTATTGGGACTTAAATCATATTTCAACTAGTACATAATAAGAAACAATAATATATAATAATTAATTTATTATGTATTACTGTTATAGCATGTGGTATAGTATTACATAATGTAATAATATATTTAAAAAATTAATACATATAGTTAACTATTAATTGGTTCAAAATTAAAACCGAATTGACCAATGGATTTGCTTGAATTGACTCGATTTGGGCAATTAATACATATAATAAATGATATAATACTACATAATATAACAATATAGTATTGTCACATCTCAAAACTGGGTTAGTAGAAATTGAGTTAGTTAAACCAAGAGTGATCACGTTCTAATTTTGAGGTAAGATTATGAAAATTATGTTAAGTAAATAGATTTGGTTTAGTGGCTAAATGTTTGTTATGTGCATTTGAGGTCTTGTGTTCAAATCCTTCCCTTGAATTTTTATTATTTTTGCTCTAACCCGACTTGATCATCTGACATAAATAATATTTTCGCTCAATTGATGATAATAATGAGCTTACTAGTTTAGTGGTAAGACTTTAGCTTACCTAAAATTCTTATGTTCAAATCTTATGTGTGCAAAGTGGAGATTATTTTTGTTTTAAACTCGGAAGAAAAATCTGAAGTGGATATTTAATAAGAGTTAATGGGGGTAGTTTTTAAACATATTAGTTTAGCAATATGATAACTAGTGTATATATAAACTATTAATATATTATATTATATTATATTATATTATATTATATTATATTATATTATATTATATTATATAACATTCTATGATATAATAGGACGATTAACTTTAAAATGTACGAAGAGTATAGAGACTTATATATTATTTGTCAAGTAAATTGACCTGGTTCAATGGTTAAGTATTTTGTTAGTGTTCTTGAGTTCCTATGTTCAAATCCTTTCTCTTAAATATTTTTCATTTTTATTTCAACCCCTATCTGTGAACATTAGGCTTATATATTATTTCCGCCCAATTGTGACAAGAACGAGCCTACTGGTCATGCAAAACAAAAATAATTTTGTCATTCCCTACTTGTACGGCCATGTTGTTGGATTTGGGTGGAATTGAAACTCTAGATAATCCGATAGGAAAACAATAAATTTGGTGAGTCAAGATTTTTAATAGATTTTTTTAAGGAAATAATAACAAAAATGTCCTCAAAGTTTTCTCCCTAATTCTATGGTTCATTCCTCCCACTTCTCCCATTACTTGTTTCTCTTTCTTTTCCACCCACTTGGTTTGTTTACTGAATTTTCTCTGATGTGTTTTCCTCTTAGTTTTTCCTTTCCATCTTTCTTTTATTTTTCTCAACTTTTTTGTTCTTTCTCTTTTTGTCGTTCCAAACTCTATGTTATGGTCTTTCCCGGCAAGTGTGGCTTGTTTATTTTTTAGTAAGGTTGGGGTATTTTTATGGCTCTCATGGTGGTAAGAGGGAACTTTTGGTTGATGGGTTAGTATCAGTTCTGATTGATTATGTGTTTTTAATAGAAGACTAATGTGGAGCAGGTGACTTTTCGACGAATTAGGGGCTATTAGGTCGTTACTTCTTTCAAGGGTAAGTGAATAAATGTCGTTGTTAGGGGCTGATTTTTCCATGTTAAGCCATTTTTTCTATGTTTGTGGCCAAATTAGTGATTCAGGAATTGTAAATCCTTATTAATTTATTAAAATTTTTTTGTTTAGGGTCTACAAGTGTTTAGTATAGTCGTGGTTCAAAAACGATCAGGAGTGTAACGAAAATATCAAAAAAATAGCGAACGACGCAATGCCAAAAATTTACTGTCAATGCGACAAGGTCGTGTGCTAGACCGTGCGAGCCACACGACCATATGATAGGTTGTCTAGGCCAGACGTGCATGTGGGCCCATTTTCTGTAAATTTAGTTAATGTCGTATTCAAAGTGTGATTTAAGGTTAGACACTTTGTAGGTTCCGTAATGTGTTTTGTATGTCATTAAATTATGAAATCTGATATTTTACTTCTGTTATTAAAAATTCTGAAAGAATGACAGTATGTTCTGATATGTATAACATGTATGATATATATGCATCTGTTATCTGATTAGTGTTTGCATGTGCATTAGGGTGGGACAATGATGTGATGGAGGAAGTGTAGTAGTTTAATGATCTACATTCTTTGGTGGTTTTAACCACATATCTGTTCTACTGGCTTGACCAAACTTTTATGATTCGGGTGGTTTAACACATTATTTCTGGCAGCTTGTTTGTATTATTCTGAAAAGTGACACACACTCACTTATAGGTATGTGGGGTTATATGGGTATTTAATTACCCTAATTGATGTGTATCAGATGGAGGTAGGATCTGTTTTGGTGCCTATTTCTATATCTGCATATGTATTTGAATTTGTATTTGTATCTGCATCTATAACTGTGCTTGGATCTATTAGTGTGATTGTATCTATTTCGTTCTGTTTGTTTGGGCTGAGTTACACACTAAGCTTGTTAGCTCACCCTTTACTTTTATCCTCTCAGGTAATAAACAAACATAGGATCGAATGGCGTATAGGAGCTTGGGTTGGTTTCTCTTAAATAAAATGGTTAATAAAAGGCTATGTGTTTATTATGGACTTTTCGGGCTTTTTGGATTGTAAATTATTTTGGGATTTTATTTTCCATTTTTTACTTACTTTAACAGTTTTAACAACTGCTATATGTCACGTGTGAAATGATATGCAATTTTTGAAAGTATACACATCGAATCAAATAATTAAGTGATGAGTGAGTATCGTTCCCAAGATGATCAGATTGAGGCACAAAAGTGGTCAAGTTATTATAATAAAATGTGATTAATGCTATGGTAAAATTATGGTTAGTCTACAGTGGCAATTAAAAGGAATAATAATGTATGCAGTATGTGGAATTAATGAATACTTGGAAATGCTATGGCAAAACAATAGTATAAATGTAATAAAAATTATGAGAATTCCTATGGGAATATTATGTAAATGATCAAGTAAATAAGTAAGAATGATATGGTAAAGATACGACGGGAAAGAATAAAGGATATATGATGTTGATTTGGAAGCTTTGGATTACTAAGAATCTACCCTTACTTTCAATAATGCCTCAACAAAATCATACTCAGTTTACTGCTCAGAAGAGTTCTAAAATGGTTTGCTTCTCTAGAGAGCAAAAACCTTAAGTTACCTTGCCCGTGTCTATAAGCCTTAATATGGTACCTTGCATTGTTTTCCTTCTGTATGAACGTTGCTCTATGTCTAGAGTCTACTACAAGTATCGGTCGAGTACTTGCTCATATAATTCATTACTAAGATATCTATATTGTCCCTTATTTAAATAATGTTGTGGCAATATAACTAATGCTTGGTTTTAAAAATCCCTAATTTCATTAAAAGATAGCTACTATATCCCCTTAATAAAACAAACACACTAAGTATAAAACATCCTATTTTTAGGAATTAATTTTCAAGCATCTTAACCTAAGATAAATTCACCCAATCCGCTGTCATATGTTCTAGGTATATCGAAAAATATAAACTCATCATCGAACATCATAAGTATAAATTGTACTTCTTATAGAAAAAACAGTACTTCAATGGTTACAATGCAGTGGCAAAACATCCATATTCTATAAAATGCAACCTAAATGCACAATACACCCCAAAACTTAAGGGATGCATTGTCCTCAATGCATGAATAGATATATGTGAACTATTTATATACAAACAATGCCATGGCAAAATATATGCAATGCAATATGTATGAAAGAAAAAGAAAACTTTCGTTACTTGGACTGTATAGTAGATGCTTTATTCTATCCAACGGGTTGATTTACGAGTAGCAACCTCGTAACTTTTCTTCCTCTTCATTGGGGTCAATTCAGCCCCATCCTTGCTGGTCTCTGTGAGCTTATCAATTAATCGATCAATGTCACGATACAGTGCTGTCCATATGTGGTGCAACTAAGGAATTTGCTTCCTCTTCATCCTCATGGTCAATCTTAATGCTGACAAACTCCATTTTCTCTAGTTCTTCCTTTGGTGCTTTGAGTGAATTCTCTTCATTAGCAGGATTCATCTCAACAAGCTCAGCGTCACTGACCCCTTCCCTTCCTGTAGTTTATTAAACAAGGGAAATGAAATAACTAAGAGAAATTTAAATCGACAAAATGAAATAAAAATAAAAATTAAAAGAATTTTCAAGATGTTGAAGTTAAACATCTCGAAGATCAATGGCCTATTTGTCTCGCTCTAAATGAGCACCCCAGAGTGCTTTAAGTGTTGTCCATTAACTTTAAATGTGTCCCCCGTTTTCATGTCCTTGACATCAATAGCTTCATATGGATATACATGACCTACCAAACATTTTTCATCAAAATTGAAAGGTCTATTTTGCTCCAGCAAAGTGCACAAGGGTCTCCGCTCAAATGAATCTTCATCACTATTAGAATTGTTGTGGCAAAATCTTGTGAACTTTTCTACTACTGTTTCTATCAAGCCAATGACATGGCATTCTTCATTCTCATCAGCACATTTTAGTGCATTAAATACATTGAATGTCACCTACTGATCATTCATCCTCATGGTCAGTTCACCTTTCTACACATCGGTTAAAGTTCTACTTGTAGCAAGAAAAGATATTCCAAGGATAATTGATAGATCTCGGCCAGCTTCAAATTCTAAATTAAGGAAATCTGTAGGAAAAACAAATTTATCTACTCTTACCAGCACGTTTTCAATTTTACCTTTCGGGTGAGCATAAGATCGATCAGCTAGTTGGAACATAACAGTAGTAGGTCTTGCTTTCCCAATTCCTAGCTTTCTGAAAATAGACATAGGCATTAGATTTATACTTGCTCCTAAATCACATAACGTCTTACCAATATAATGATTTCCAATTGAACAGGGGATAGTGAAACTCCTTGGATCCTTCAACTTCGGAGGTAGTTTATTCATCAACATTGTCTTGCACCATTCTGTGAGAGCAACAATTTCAAATTCTCCCAATCTGTGATTTTTTTACTGTATATCATTCATACATTTTTCGTCATTGGGCATTTGCTCCAAAGCTTTTATTAGCAGTTTAGTGATATGGAGTTGCTTCAAAACCTCCAAAAATCTTTTAAACTGAACATCCTGTTAAAAATTATGGAATCACTAATAAAAAGGTAGAAGTGGTATTTCTTCAGGTTGTTGATGTTCTTTTGTTATGGCATTTTTGTTGGCAACATGATCTGATTTTACCATAACATTTTTCTACTTATCCTTTTCAGATGTTGTATGCTTTTTAGTTGATTTCAAGATCTTTTCATGATCAAGTCTTGAGTTGTCCTTTTCTCTTGTGGTATCTTTAACAACACCATTCAATTGAGTTCCACCTTTGAGACTGATCACTTTGCAATGCTCTTTCCCTTGTATTCTCTAATTCTCGGTATAGCTTGGCAATGCTCTATATGGCCTCAAATTTAAAGCATTCGCTATTTTCCCCACTTGATTCTGAAGAGCTCGTAAAGATACAAGATTACAACATCATTTTTGGGCATATAATTCTTTAGCAAAGATTTAATAGAATTTGAAGATGATACCTGACCTTGTTAAGCATTTTGCCTTGACATAGGATAATTATAACCAGGCGATGCATTGGGGATATTCTATCTTGCAATATTGTGTGAACTCTCCGCACCTTGATTATTCCAACTAAAAATCGCATGCTGGTTCCACCCTAAATTTTAAGTGTTGGAATAGGGGTTCTTATTCCGGTTAAAATTACCCATGTAGTACACTGACATTGGGTTTGATGCACATTCATCAAATATATAGTCTTCACTGGAAAAAACACATGACAACTCGGTTAATTTCATCTTATGGACTGCAGTTAAATTTTTCATTATTTTAATCATATTATCTAGAGAAGATACCTGAACTGTCAACGAAGTGATTACTTCAAGCTATATGGTACCAGAAGCTCTCTTACTCGCCCCAACTCTCGTTGTCAGATATTGATAATCACTTTTAGAAATTCTTCCAAAATCTCATATGCTTCATTACAAGTTTTATCAAACAAATGGCCATTGGTGGACGCATCAACTACCATCCTTGTATATGCATTCAGCCCATTATAGAATATTTCCATCAGAGTCTAGTGTTGAAATCCATGCATTGAGCATTTCCAAATTAAGTTTTTAAATCGTTCCCAAGCTTCATATAGTGTTTCATCCTCTAATTGCCAAAAGGATGTGATGTCATTTCTAAGCTTGGAATTCATGCTCGGTGGATTATACCGTAGCAAAAACCTTTGGCAAAAATCATTCCATGATGCTACTACTCCCGAAGGCAAAGCAGTGAACCATGCTCCTGCACAATCTCTTAAAGAATATGAAAATAGTTTAAGTCGTAGAGCGTCTTCAAGAACACCCTGCTATCTAAACGAGTGACAAACCTTTAGGAGAAAGTCTTAAATGCAATCTTGGATCTTCAGTAGGTAATCCACTAAAATGTCTTACTATTTGCAACATCTAAAACATTACCTATTTCAACTCGAATTGCTGAGCTTGTATTTGTGACCTAACTATCCCTAGATCCAAATCATCCAAAATTGGCACAACATGCTCTCGAATGGGTCTGTCTTGGTCCTCCATCACTTGACGAATAGGAGGATTATCATCTTGACCATTCAGATTTTCATTGAAACTAGGATCATTCTCGTTTCTAGCCATTTTTCGTAATTCTTTCCACCTTCTTTGTAAAGTTATTTCAATCTCTAGGACAAAAGGATATTTTTTATTAGCAGGGATGGCTCTTATCATGCACTGATGGAAAACCTATAGAAAAAATATAAATAAGTTAAATAAAACTAATATAACTAAGTAAATAACAAAACCTATAGAAAAAATATAACTAAGTTAAATAAAACTAATATAACTAAGTAAATAACAAAACCAATTTGCAACAAATTGTCGATCCCCGGCAACGGTGCCAAAAACTTGTCGCATTTGAAATGATATGCGATTTTTGAAAGTATACATGTCGAATCAAGTACTAAAGTGATGAGTGAGTATCATTCCCACGAGGATCGGATTGAGGCACAAAAGTGTTTCCCACGTAAGTATTTGTGTTTTATCTTCTCTACCTTTTCTTGCTTATTGTTTATACAAGTTGATCCCTAACAAATTGGTATCAGAGTTAGGTTCAGCTTTCGTAGATCAACTTGTTCAGTGACACAACAAAGAATTTATATATCGAGAAGTTTGACTGGATCATAAATTTTAATTTTGGTAGTTTCGGATAATTACGGAGGCAGTTGATGTGCCTGAGGACAAGGGTGATGATTCGTTGTTCTCCACATATAATCCAGCTGAAGGTGGAGTCATGTCAGGTATCAAACATGTGCTTGATTTAGAGAAGAATCTCATTTTCTTTTTGTCTTTAAGACTTGAGTTGTTCACAGAGTGTTTGAGGTAATGCTGGTCGTAGAGGGTTACAATCAGGTGGAGAGAGTCTCTCCTGTTAGAATATTACTGGCCCTTGTTGCATTATACAACTTTGATTTGAAGAGTAGGAGTCTTTTAGTTTCCAAGTTCGAGCATAGTTTAGGCTTGTTTGATATTTTGCAAAATCGAGTTATGCCCATGACGGCGCATGGAAAAGGAGGCGTGATAAATACGAGTCAAGGTGGAGATTTGTGGGGTATGCCTGTTGGATCGCCGGCACCCCTATGGTGCAGCGTAAAATAAAAATCCGGCGATCCTAACCAGGGATCCATGTGTGAGGAACGAATCGGGGTGAAAGAGGTTGCTAAATTACCTAATGTTTATTCAGAGTAGACAGCAACACCTCAACCACGAGTAGTCTAATCTGTTGTCGAACCAAACCGCAGTTTATCGTGATTCCGGCCTCTACATAATCCACCCAGTTGACTACGAACGGAAGGAATCCCCAAAACAGTTTTGACAGTTATTTTTCTTTGAAGGCTGCTAGACTCAAACAAAGAAAAAACGGGATTATATATATCCTTTTGTTTTAGGGTTTTTTTAAGAATTAAATAAATATAATAATATTTTAATCTGAAAATTATAATTACATTAATTATAATATAAGTTCGGTAAACCATATATTTATTTGAATTCTTATGCTAACCAAATTCATGTCCTCACTATACGTACAACAACCTTGTACATAATGGTTGGAAATTTGATTACCGAATTAAATTAATTCTATAATTAATTTAATTCAAGCGACCCCAAAAACAATACCAACTATGGTTTATTCCATTCATTTCAACTATAGGGTGTGACCCTGTAGGTTCTTGTAACATTAGCAGTAACACTAGAACGATTCTAATGCTACGAACAATGAGTGGCATCTAGCAATGCATCATTGCTACCTAAGTCACAAGAGATCATGATTCGACATAACATTTTTATGATTAACCTTTTATGCAATAATCCTTAAGTCCTTTATCTCTGGATTGGACACAAGTCATGGAATAGCACACTTGCATTGTCCATTCCATGTTCCTTGATATCTTAAGTAGACTACGATATACAAATAAGTATGACATCTAATATCAACTTATTTGAGCATGGCCATGCATTTCTAGTCTCACTTAATCAAGTGGCCTAAGATATTACTCCCATTATGTAGGAGGGACTTATCCTATATCGACCAACCATATCCCTCTACATAGATTGTGGTATATCCAACATCAGTCTTTATAGAACAACCAGTTACAGTGTACGTTTGACTGTATCAAAATATACAACTCACGATGTTGGGATTATGATGATCTCAAGTCTGAGGATCATATAAATATTAATCATTATGAGTAATGTCGTGACAATTACATAATAATCCAAGAAACATACTCATAACGGGTCAGTCCAATATGTTGTTCTCTAACACACATATTCATGTAATGATTCTGACATTCCATATCAATGACAACTCTTTATCATCAATCAACTACACGTTAGTCTTAATGGATTATCGTTGTCCTATCCAACAATAATACTTGACTAAGGAACTTTTAAGAATAATCATATTATTCTCAGGACATTATTATAAAATAGTTTATTTATATACACAGAAAAGAAACTGAAATAATAATGGTAACGCATTATATTAATAAACATGATAAATCAAGTATGTTATTACAACCATCTCATGATTGATCTTTGGGCATACTCTAACAATGCCTAGTATTTCTGGATAAACAGATGGCGACATCGTGACGACACGACTCGAGATGTCACCACGAGGAGAAAAAGGCATCACGATGTCATGGCGTGTTCTCCCATTTGGCAATCGCATTTTAGACTTCAAGTAAGACTGCTTCTCCCAGTTGGACTCTAATTATTTCAGGGATATTTTAATATGATTAGAACTCTAATCTAAACCTATTTAAATGGATTTTATTTGAGGGTGACAAGATGTAGTCGCATATGAGTTTTGGTGAGAGTTTCATGGTAATTATGGAGATAATTTTATATGCCTTTTGTGAATGCTTTATGAGATTTATGGTTTTGTTTACCAATTTGTTCTTTGAGATTTTAAGCTTTGTATTTGGGGTTTTGGGTAATATATGTTTAGTACATTTATGTTAATTTTCTTCATATTGTAGTCTCGTTTGTTTACTCATTTAGCAAAAAGTTGATACCTCATTTGCTCATGGTTTTTCCCTCTTTGAGGATTTTCCACGTAAAATATTTGTATCCATTCTTCTTCACTTTTACTACTTTGTTGTTAATACGGGCTAATCCCCAATATATACCAAATAATAAATAGAATGAATTTTTTATTTATTTTTATTATTTCTACTAAACACATCATTAAATAATATTTTTTATGTTTCTATAATTCTACACCTTCAAGCTAGAGCATAACTAGAAGGGATAAACAGTGAGCATGGGCCCTTTAAACGAAGTGATATAATTGCAATTTTAGTTCCTTTCCATTATAAATTATTCAATTTAAGTTGTATTGAAATTATTCTTTTTACATTTATTCATTCAAACTTTTAAAATATTATTTTTGGCTCTTCTAACATCGAATTTGTAACACCCCGAACCCGAGACCGTCACCGGAGTCGAACACGAGGTGTTAACAGACTTTAAACCACTTATAAAAAAAATTCCCAGACACTGCCAATCTGCGTACTAGTCGGTTAAAAAATCATATCTTGAGTTCAGAAACTCAGAATCCAGTTCCGTAAATTTTCCCTGAAACTAGACTCATATGCCCATCTACATATTTATTTCTAGAATTTTTGGTTGGGCCAATTAGTACAGTTTATTAGTCAAAGTCTCCCATGTTACAGGGATCGACTACACTGACCTTTTTCGCATTACGACTTGGATATCTCCCTGTACAGGGCTTCAATAATGATGTCATTTGTTTCTATAGAAACTAGACTCAAAGAGGAATCTATACATATATGGCATGACTCCTAATTATCTCCGGTTAATTTATAATGAATTTCCAAAGTCGAAACAGGGAATCCAGAAACCGTTCTGGCCCTGTCTTACGAGAACCTGAATATCTCTTAACATACTGTCCATATGATCGTTTAGTTACTTTCCTATGAAAATAGATTCATCAAGGTTCGTTTACATAATTTATTCACTATTTAATTCCCTTCCTACTATTTTTAGTGATTTTCCAAATCTACATCACTGCTGCTGTCAGCATCTGCCTTTAAGGTAGACTTTACCTATTTCATAGTTTCCATGATTCAACTAGCCCTTTTAGCATAAATAGCACAAATTATGATAGTGATTAACCATTCCCATGGCCAATCCTTGTTAAGCATATCCACACCTCTCAATAACCATATCCGTACCAAATGATTATAACATTATACTCAAACATATATAAGCCATTTTCGCATGGCTATCCAAAATTATACAAGTCCAAAGGGTCCATGACCCCCAACAAAAAGGGTAGTCCTATACATGCCATTTCGAAGTTCAACCAAAATTGTACCAAAAGGGGGGGGCTTTGATAGTGTGGGCGACTTCGACTTCAAAATCCCGAGTCCGATAGCTGGAGAACCAAAATCTATAAAACAAGAGAATCAAGGAGACGGAGTAAGCAATTTATGCTTAGTAAGTTTTGAGCAAGGGATTCCAGCACAACAAAAGTATAGCATTCATGTAGCTAAACGGATAATTTCATATGCACAATTTTTCAATATCATACTTACTTCACATTACCAACCCTTTTATTCATACGCAAAGATCAACTTAGCCAAAGGCCGGTAGCTCATTTATGAACTGAGCGAATACTTATTTGTAAGGGCTCAACTAATTCAAAGCACATACGAAACATACCTTAATGTTGGGATGTTTCAAGCGTATTAACTGAAATTTTTACAGCAAGATCATTCATTCCCAAATCACGTACCTTCGGAATTTAACCGGATATAGCTACTCGTTCAAATGCCTTCGGGACATAGCCCGGTTATAGTAACTCGCACAAATGCCTTCGGGACTTAACTCGGATTTAGTAACTCGCACAAATGCCTTCGGGACTTAACCCGGATTTAGTAACTCGCACAAATGCCTTCGGATCTTAGTCCGGATTTAGTAACTCGTACAAATGCCTTCAGATCTTAGTCCGGATATGGTCACCTAGCACAAAGCCTTCGGGACTTAGCCCGGACATCATTCAAATAACCATGCACATTTAACAATAAATCATGGCACATTCGTATTTCGTTTTCGTTAGCAAAACTCAAACACAAGACACTTATCATTCTTGCAATTTCGGCTCAATAGCCACACACAAAGAGCATGATTTTGATTTTCTTAAAACATGATCTAATCAAATCATAATTTAAGCTCTTTTACTCAAGAACTTACCTCGGATGTTGTCGAACGATTCCGATAGCTATTCGAACACTTTTTCCTTCCCTTTATCGGATTTAGTTCCCCTTTGCTCTTGAGCTTAATTAAACAAATAAATTGATTTAATCATTTGAGCATCGAAAAGAGGAACACAAGGCACTTAGCCCATATTTATACATTAGACATTAAAGTCACATATGTACGGAATCATGAATCAAACTCAACATTTTAGCTAATTTTCCCCCTTGGCCGAATTTTCTAAGCCAAGACAAAAGCATCAATATGCTTGCCTCTAACCGAATACATGCAACACCAATCTCCTTCCTATGGCCGAATATGCATGTCTATGTTGGGGCCGATTGCAACACTTAATACATTCTACAAGTATGGTCACTTGTATTGACTAAACACCATTTTGTTTCAAGTTCAAAACTTGGCTAATACACACATATATACACTAGTAAAGCATCCTCTCCCTTTCCATCAATTTAACACATGCATTACTCATTAATATACAAAAATTATATTCGGCCTTAGCACACAACTTGCTAGCCGATTCTTCTCCATCTAGCAACTAATGCACATATGTGCTCACTCAAAAATGCTAAAAAGAAGATTCAAGAATCATCAATCCACCATCACATGCATCATTAACAAGCTTCATATTTAGCATGCAATGGCATTAACACAAAATCCACCTAGGCCGAATATCATCCCCATGACATAGCAAAGATTTGAACCATGGGCTAATTAGAACTCAAGCTAGCAACTAAAAACATGCATGAATCTCATGGCACAACCTCAAACATACCTTGATCTAGATACAAGTATGGCCAAACCTCCTCCTAATCCTCTTCCAAACCAAACATGAAGCAAGAACTCCTTCCTCCTTCCTTAGAATTTTCGGCCAAAAGAAGATGAAAAAGGATGAACAAAATTTTTCTTTTCTTTTCTTTTACTCACGGCAATGGGGGGCATGGATGAGACCATTCTTTTTTTTTTCATCACTCCTCCCTTTCATTATTTAATTACCATGCTCATTATTTTATTGTTTCCACCCATGATGCACCAACACAACATGTCTATGACATGTCTTGCCCATCACACTTGGTCTACCATACTTGTCATGGCCGGCCACTACTAATAGAGGGGGGGAAATTGACATGCAAGTCCCCCCTTTTTCAACATGCACTAATAGGTCCTTATGCTTTGACCTATCACATTTCAAAATTTTCTCACATAAGTCCTATTTACTAAAACTCACATGCAATCGACTAAATCGAAGCTTGAAATTTTCACACATTCCTAATTACATATTCTAGACAATAAATATCACATTCGAACATTTCGGTGACTCGGTTTAGCGGTCCCAAAACCACTTCCCGACTAGGGTCAATTTTGGGCTGTCACAACTCTCCCCCACTTAAGAAATTTTCGTCCCCGAAAATCTTACCGGTAAATAGGTTTGGGTATCGTTCTTTCATCGAGCTCTCGGCTTCCCAAATAGCTTCCTCGATCCCGTGTTTGAGCCATAACACCTTAACTAACGGAACCCTTTTGTTTCGCAACTCTTTCACTTCACGAGCTAGGATACGAATCGGTTCTTCTTCATAACTCAAGTCAGATTGAATTTCAACTTCTGAGGGATTAATCACATGTGACGGATCGGATCTATAACGTCAAAGCATCGAAACATGAAAGACATCGTGAATCTTTTCAAGTTCAGGGGGCAAAATCAATCTATACGCAACCGGACCAACTCGTTCGGAGATTTCGTACGGCCCAATGAATCTCGGGCTCAACTTGCCCTTATGGCCAAATCTGAGTACCTTTTTCCAAGGCGAAACTTTAAGAAACACTTTATCTCCCACCTGATATTCAATGTCTTTTCGTTTCAAATCCGCATATGATTTTTGACGATCTGTGGCCGCCTTCAGACTTTCACGGATTACCTTTACTTTCTGTTCGGCATCTTTAATCAAATCAACTCCGAAAATTTTACTTTCACCGAGCTCGGTCCAAAACAATGGTGTACGGCATTTACGACCGTACAAAGCCTCGTAAGGTGCCATCTTAATACTTGATTGAAAACTATTGTTGTAAGCGAATTCAATCAAAGGTAAATACCGTTCCCATGAACTACTGAACTCGAGGATGCAACATCTCAACATATCCTCAAGTATCTGAATTATCCGCTCAGATTGACCATCGGTTTGGGGGTGAAAAGTAGTGCTAAAATGCAGCTTGGTACCCAAAGCTTCTTGCAATTTCCTCCAAAATCGTGAGGTGAATCTCGGATCTCTATCCGACACGATAGAAATAGGTACCCCGTGTAATCTCACAATCTGAGAAACGTACAATTCAACTAGTTTATCCAATGAAAAATCCGTACGCACGGGGATAAAGTGAGCCGACTTAGTCAGTCTATCGACAACAACCCAAATCGCATCTTTCTTACTTGCTGACAATGGCAGTCCGGACACAAAGTCCATTGTGACTCGATCCCATTTCCACTCGGGTATCATGATCGGCTAAAGTAATCCTGAAGGCACTTGATGTTCTGTTTTCACTTGTTGACATATTAAACATCTCGAAACAAAGTCGGAGATGTCTCGTTTCATACCATGCCACCAAAACCGACGTTTCAAATCGTTGTACATTTTCGTACTCCCCGGGTGAATTGACATTCGGCTACAATGGGCTTTGTTCAGAATCATCGAAATGAGTTTCGAATTCCTTGGAACACACAAACGACTTCTGAACCTCAAACAATCATCATCATCAATTTGAAACTCCGATTCCTTGTTCGGAACACACTCAGCCCGTTTTGCAACCAATTCATCATCAACTTTCTCGGCTTCACGAATTTGATGAATCAATAATGGTTTGGCTTTTAATTCAGCTACTAACACATTGTCGGGTAGAACAGACAAGTGCACATTCATCGCTCGTAAAGCAAACAATGATTTCCGGCTTAAGGCGTCCGCAACCACATTAGCCTTTCCCGGGTGGTAATCAATGACAAGCTCGTAATCTTTCAACAACTCAAGCCAACGTCTTTGTCGCAGATTTAAGTCTCTTTGAGTCATCAAATATTTGAGACTTTTGTGATCCGAAAATACATGGCACTTTTCACCAAATAAGTAATGCCGCCATATTTTTAAAGCAAATACGATGGCAGCTAGTTCAAGATCATGGGTCGGATAATTTTTCTCATGTGGCTTTAATTGTCTCGACGCATAGGCCACCACTCGACCTTCTTACATCAATACGCAACCCAACCCAAGTAGGGATGCGTCACTATAAATGACAAACTCTTTGCCTGATTCGGGTTGCACTAAAATTGGAGCTTCAGTCAAATAAGTTTTCAGTTGATCGAAACTGTTCTGACATTTCTCCATCCATTCGAACTTAACATCCTTTTGAAGTAGCTTCGTCATTGGTGTGGCTATCATCGAGAAACCTTTTACAAATCATCGGTAATAATCGGCGAGCCCCAGGAAGCTCCGAACTTCGGTAATATTTCTTGGAGGCTTCCAGTTAAGTATGGCTGAATTTTGCTCGGGTCAACTCGAATACCCGATGCGGATACCACGTGACCCAAGAAGCTAACCTCTCTTAACCAGAACTCACACTTACTGAACTTAGCATATAACTGCTTATCCCGAAAAATTTGCAACACTAATCTCAGGTGCTCAGCATGTTCGGTCTCATCTCTTGAATAGACCAAGATGTCATCAATGAACACAACTACGATCGATCCAAATATGGTCTGAAGATCCGATTCATCAAATCCATAAATACCGCAGGGGCATTAGTGAGCCCAAACGGCATCCCTAAGAATTCGTAGTGACCATATCTCGTTCTGAAGGCAGTTTTGGGTATGTCCGAATCTCGAATTCGCAACTGATAATAGCTCGATCTCAAATCTATTTTTGAGAACACTGAGGCTCCCTTCAGTTGGTCGAACAAATCATCGATACGCGGTAACGGATATTTGTTCTTTATTGTCACTTTATTCAGCTGACTATAGTCAATGCACAACCTCATGGTTCCGTCCTTCTTTTTCACGAACAATACTGGTGCACCCCAAGGTGAGAAACTTGGTCGAGCGAAACCTCTATCCGTCAATTCTTGCAACTGAGCTTTCAACTCTTTTAACTCAGTTGGTGCCATACGATACGGAGCTATCGAAATTGGCGTAGTCCCAGGTACAAGCTCAATACCAAACTCTATCTCCTGAACAGGTGGTAAACCCGGTAATTCTTCAGGAAAAAGATCCGGGTATTCACAAACCACCGGCACAGATTCGGGTTTCTTTTCTAATTCTTTGTCATCAAGTACATACGCAAGGTATGCTTCGCACCCTTTTCTTACATATTTTTGGGCCAACATTGAGGATATTACAGCTGACAACCCCTTTAAGTCCGTAGACTCAACTCGGATCATCTCGTTATTTGCGCACCTCAAATCAATAGTCTTGCTTTTGCAATTCACAACCGCATCATGCGCGGTCAACCAATCCAAACCAAGAATAACATCAAATTCATCAAACGGCAAAAGCATCAAGTCCGCCGGAAAACAGGAACCTCGAATTACTAGGGGACATTTCTTACACACTTTGTCGACAAGCACGTAACGACCCAAGGGATTTGACACCCGAATTACGAACTCAGTAGACTCAATAGGTAAAGTCTTACTGGATGCTAAGGTTTCACATATGTAAGAATGAGTAGAACCGGGGTCAATCAAAGCAATTACATTAGTATCAAAGAGAGTAAAAGTACCGGTAATAACATCAGGCGAAGAAGCATCCTCGCGGGCACGTATAGCATAAGCTCTAGCAGGCGCACGAGCCTCGAATCTGGTCGTAGCATCTCTAGATCCTCTCTGACCACCACTAGCATTGCCCGTATTTCCAAATGGTCTACCTCGAGCAGTGGTAGCACCCGGTTTCCCACTCTGATTTACATTCTATTCAGACAACCTCGGGCAATCTTTAATGAAGTGGTCAACTGATCCGCACTTGTAACAGGAGCGGTCAGGGAATCTACAACTCCCCGAATGCCATTTACCGCAATATCGACATTTCGTTCTGTCTCGACGTTCATTCCCAACACTGGCGACCGAAGTGCCTCGTGTACCCACAGGGGGTCGATCACGATCTCGTCTAAAAAGGCCCGAAGTGCCTCTAGACCGGCCCACATCATCTCGAAATTTCTTCGATGCCTGTTGAAGAGACTTTCCCGAGGATCTTTTACGAAACTCTCCAGTTCCCACATCAACTTTTTGTTTTTCTTTTCTAAGCTCTTCGGCTTTACAAGCTCGCTCGACAAGTACTACGAACTCTCGTATTTCAAGAATGCCCACGAACATTTTTATATCTTCATTCAGCCCATCCTCGAAGCGTTTACACATGATAGCCTCGGACGAAACACATTCTCGAGCAGACCTACTAAGTCTAACAAATTTTCGCTCGTAATCAGTAACTGACATAGAACCTTGCTTAAGCTCAAGAAATTCCTTCCGTTTTTTATCAACAAATCTCTGACTGATATACTTTTTCCGAAACTCAGTTTGGAAAAACTCCCAAGTTACTTGCTCTCGGGGCACAACAGAAGTCAGTGTACTCCACCAATAGTAGGCAGAATCGCGTAGCAAGGAGATAGTACACTTTAGGCATTCATCGGGTGTACAAGATAGCTCATCGAGTACCCGGATAGTGTTGTCCAACCAAAATTCAGCTTGCTCGGCATCGTCGCTATCCGTAGCTTTAAATTCAGTAGCCCCATGTTTTCGGATTCTGTCAACTGGGGGCTTATTTGACCTTATTTGGTCAGTTTCCGGAGGTATTGTAGGTGCGGGGTGGTATTAGTCGGGAATGGAGGTTGTGGAACAGCCGTATTAGTTCGAATGTATTGGTTGAACCAATCATTCATCACGCTATAGAAAGCTTGTCTAGCTTCATCATTCGGGTTACTATCATTAGGTTGAGGGTCCGCCGGCGCTGTCCCTTGTGCGGGAGCAGGCGCTACACTCTCAAGATCATCAGCTACCGCTCGGTCGGGATCGGGATCCATTACTATAAATAAACACATTTACAATTGTCAGAAATCACCACACTATCAAATAATCACATAAAATGGCACGTATAGCTAGACCCAACGCATTACGGTAGTCCTAGAATCGACTAAATCGTAGCTCTGATACCAATCAAATGTAACACCCCAAACCCGAGACCGTCACCGGAGTCGAACACGAGGTGTTAACAGACTTTAAACCACTTATAAAAAAATTTCCCAGACACTGCCAATCTGCGTACTAGTCGCTTAAAAAATCATATCTTGAGTTCAGAAACTCGGAATCCAGTTCCGTAAATTTTCCCTGAAACTAGACTCATATGGTCATCTACATATTTTTTCTAGAATTTTTGGTTGGGCCAATTAGTACAGTTTATTAGTCAAAGTCTCCCATGTTACAGGGATCGACTACACTGATCTTTGCGCATTATGACTTGGATATCTCCCTGTACAGGCCTTCAATACTGATTTCGTTTGTTTCTATAGAAATTAGACTCAAAGAGGAATCTATACATATATGGCATGACTCCTAATTATCTCCGGTTAATTTATAATAAATTTCTAAAGTCGAAAAAGGGAATCCAGAAACCGTTCTGGCCCTGTCTTACGAGAACCTGAATATCTCTTAACATACTGTCCATATGATCGTTTCATTACTTTCCTATGAAAATAGATTCATCAAGGTTCGTTTACATAATTTATTCACTATTTAATTCCCTTCCTACTATTTTTACTGATTTTTCAAATCTACATCACTGCTGCTGTCAGCATCTACCTTTAAGGTAGACTTTACCTATTTCATAGTTTCCATGATTCAACTAGCCCTTTTAGCATAAATAGCACAAATTATGATAGTGATTAACCATTCCCATGGCCAATCCTTGTTAAGCATATCCACACCTCTCAATAACCATATCCATACCAAATGATTATAACATTATACTCAAACATATATAAGCCATTTTCGCATGGCTATCCAAAATTATACAAGTCCAAAGGGTCCATGACCCCCAACAAAAAGGGTAGTCCTATACATGCCATTTCGAAGTTCAACCAAAATTGTACCAAAAGGGGGGGCTTTGATAGTGTAGGCGACTTTGACTTCAAAATCCCGAGTCCGATAGCTGGAGAACCAAAATCTATAAAACAAGAGAATCAAGGAGACGGAGTAAGCAATTTATGCTTAGTAAGTTTTGAGCAAGGGATTCCAGCACAACAAAAGTATAGCATTCATGTAGCTAAACGGATAATTTCATATGCACAATTTTTCAATATCATACTTACTTCACATTACCAACCCTTTTATTCATACACAAAGATCAACTTAGGCAAAGGCCGGTAGCTCATTTATCAACTGAGCGAATACTTATTTGTAAGGGCTCAACTAATTCAAAGCACATACGAAACATACCTTAATGTTGGGATGTTTCAAGCGTATTAACTGAAATTTTTACAGCAAGATCATTCATTCCCAAATCACGTACCTTCGGAATTTAACCGGATATAGCTACTCGTTCAAATGCCTTCGGGACATAGCCCGGTTATAGTAACTCGTACAAATGCCTTCGGGACTTACCCCGGATTTAGTAACTCGCACAAATGCCTTCGGACTTAACCCGGATTTAGTAACTCGCACAAATGCCTTCGGATCTTAGTCCGGATTTAGTAACTCGTACAAATGCCTTCGGATCTTAGTCCGGATATGGTCACCTAGCACAAAGCCTTCAGGACTTAGCCCGGACATCATTCAAATAACCATGCACATTTAACAATAAATCATGGCACATTCGTATTTCGTTTTCGTTAGCAAAACTCAAACACAAGACACTTATCATTCTTGCAATTTCGGCTCAATAGCCACACACAAAGAGCATGATTTTGATTTTCTTAAACATGATCTAATCAAATCATAATTTAAGCTCTTTTACTCAAGAACTTACCTCGGATGTTGTCGAACGATTCCGATAGCTATTCGACCACTTTTCCTTCCCTTTATCGGATTTAGTTCCCCTTTGCTCTTGAGCTTAATTAAACAAATAAATTGATTTAATCATTTGAGCATCGAAAAGGGGAACACAAGGCACTTAGCCCATATTTATACATTAGACATTAAAGTCACATATGTACGGAATCATGAATCAAACTCAACATTTAGCTAATTTTCCCCCTTGGCCGAATTTTCTAAGCCAAGACAAAAGCATCAATATGCTTGCCTCTAACCGAATACATGCAACACCAATCTCCTTCCTATGGCCGAATATGCATGTCTATGTTGGGGCCGATTGCAATACTTAATACATTCTACAAGTATGGTCACTTGTATTGACTAAACACCATTTTGTTTCAAGTTCAAAACTTGGCTAATACACACATATATACACTAGTAAAGCATCCTCTCCCTTTCCATCAATTTAACACATGCATTACTCATTAATATACAAAAATTATATTCGGCCTTAGCACACAACTTGCTAGCCGATTCTTCTCCATCTAGCAACTAATGCACATATGTGCTCACTCAAAAATGCTAAAAGAAGATTCAAGAATCATCAATCCACCATCACATGCATCATTAACAAGCTTCATATTTAGCATGCAATGGCATTAACACAAAATCCACCTAGGCCGAATATCATCCCCATGACATAGCAAAGATTTGAACCATGGGCTAATTAGAACTCAAGCTAGCAACTAAAACATGCATGAATCTCATGGCACAACCTCAAACATACCTTGATCTAGATACAAGTATGGCCAAACCTCCTCCTAATCCTCTTCCAAACCAAACATGAAGCAAGAACTCCTTCCTCCTTCCTTAGAATTTTCGGCCAAAAGAAGATGAAAAAGGATGAACAAAATTTTTCTTTTCTTTTCTTTTACTCACGGCAATGGGGGGCATGGATGAGACCATTCTTTTTTTTTTTCATCACTCCTCCCTTTCATTATTTAATTACCATGCTCATTATTTTATTGTTTCCACCCATGATGCACCAACACAACATGTCTATGACATGTCTTGCCCATCACACTTAGTCTACCATACTTGTCATGGCCGGCCACTACTAATAGAGGGGGGAAATTGACATGCAAGTCCCCCCTTTTCAACATGCACTAATAGGTCCTTATGCTTTGACCTATCACATTTCAAAATTTTCTCACATAAGTCCTATTTACTAAAACTCACATGCAATCGACTAAATCGAAGCTTGAAATTTCACACATTCCTAATTACATATTCTAGACAATAAATATCATATTCGAACATTTTGGTGACTCGGTTTAGCGGTCCCGAAACCACTTCCCGACTAGGGTCAATTTTGGGCTGTCACAGAATTTCTGACTTTCCCTCACCTTTGAGCTTAAGTAAATATATAATGAATCATAAAATTTTCATTAACATTAGAATAATGTTTTGTCAAGTCAAAACTCATGACTTGATAGATCATTGATGAACAAAAAATTTATATTTTATGTTTTAAAGTGTATTGATATATTTATTTTAAAATTGCTTATTCAACAAAATAATCAAAAAATTAATATGGGTCGGATCGGGTTGAGCTTGGACTTAATTATTATATTGTGGTTAAGCTTGGGCAAATTTTCGACCCATATTTCAAGCCAACCCAAATCCTACCCGACGCATGATCACCTCTACCCTCACCGTTGAGTACTTAATTGCTAAAGAAGTTAAAGAAGCTACTTCTGGTCTGTTAAAGAAGTTAGCTAGCTGTTAAGTAAAGCAATTAATTGTTAGCTGAAGTTGTTACATCTAGTTTGAGTACGTGATTGCATTAAATACCCATAATACTACATTGAAGTAGAATCTTTTTCTGATATAATAAAGAATTCTTCTTTTCTTCTCTCTTTTCCAACTTTAACATGGTATCAAGAGCTAGGTTTCTCTCAGTATAACAGTTTTTTCTTCTTTCTGATTTCATGGCTACAGAGGACATTCCAGTTGTTGATACTCCTCATCATTCCTCCAACACTGGGGAGGCAGTTCATTCTCAAGATAATGGAGGTATGGCTTTGCAAACGGTTCATTATTTCTCAAAACATGACACGATCAAACTCGGTAAAATAATTTTATTTATGGAAGCATCAAATTCTATTGATTCTTGAAGGATATGATCTTGAAGGGTATATGTTGGGCACGGTTGTTTTCCGTTCTCAATTTGTACCTGGGAACGAGGGCCAGTTAATTGAAAATTTAGCTTTTCTTGTCCACATGAAATAGGATAAGTTTTTAGCTTTTGGTTGTTGTCTATAGTCAAATATGATGTATTGGTGTATCTCACAAAGGGTAAAACTAGCTTTGAAGTTTGGACAATATTGAAAGAAGGTTTGATGCAAAGTCCAATGTCAAAATCTCGAGCATGCATCATGCTTTATATTCTGTAAAGAAAGCAAATCTTACTATCAACGAGTATTGCTCAAAGTAAATGATATGAGTGATAGTTTGATTGCAGCTAGAAGTATGGTGACTAACTAGGAACAAGTCAGCATCATTCTAGCAGGTCTTTCGATGCAATATGAATCTATCCGTGTGATAGCTTCAGTGACTCCTATGTCACTTAACTTACTGACTAAGATGTTTCTTGACTGAGAAGCAAGATAGTTGGCTCTCCTAACAGAAGTCCTTCTATAGGCAAATTTAGCATCTCACTAGAAACAATATGAACTGACCAGACCAAAACATACTGAGGACTCCAAAAGCTATTCTCAGGATTTAGGCATGTAAATAGAGGGTAAGGAAGAGGCTAGTCTCGTAGCAGACCTTATGGTAATGGTCGCAGTCGGTCTCATTCTTAACCATAGTGCCAATTGGATGGAAAAATTGGTAATGTGGTTCAAAACTGTTATTACAGATTTGATGAAAATTTCTCTGGTTTTGATCAAGGCTATTCGATGACAATCAATTATCATCAACTTAATGGCCAAGGTTCCCTACTCAAGCACATCCTTTCTCTACCATGTCTCATTGTTATGGCTCAAATCCTTCATCTTCACAGACTCACTCTCTATCCACTTAGAACACTCCTCGAGATCCTTCTTCTATCATCGGTGATCAGACATGGCATCCTGACTCAGGAGCAACTAATCACATTACTCCTAGCATGGCTAATCTCACCAATGCATCACCCTGTACAGGTACAAGTCAGATATCTATGGGAAATAGTGAGTCTGTATCTATAGCTAACATTGGGTCTTCTACTTTATTTTCTTATCCTAGGATTTTGCACCTCAAGAATGTGATTCATGTTCCTACTGTGTCTAAGAACTTGCTATTAATAGGTTAGTTTGCAAGAGAAAATGGAGTTTATTTTGAGTTTCATCCATTTCTGTGCTTTGTGAATGATATTCAGACAAGAAAAACTCTGCTGGTGGGCTATATGTAGGTTTGATAATTCTCATGCCACTTCCAACTCAACTACTGATGTTCGAGGATTAAGATCAAAGCTTGTGTGCAATGCTCACCATGTATCTTCTGTAGAGTTATGGCATAACAAACTTGGCCATCTCTGCAATAGCACTCCCATTTTATGTTTGCGTGATTGTAACATTCTTTCAGAAACAACAACTTACCTCATATGTGTTTAGCTTGTCAACTAGGCAAAGCTCACAAGTTAGATTTTGGTTCTTCAAAAATAATGTATTCATTACCTTTGAATTAGTTATGTCTGATGTTTGGGGACCTACACATATGTGATCAAATGATTTCCTATATTATGTTTCCTTTGTGGACATGTATAGCAGGTATACCTGGTTGTACTTTATCAAGAGTAAGTCTGAGGTTTTCAACTGCTTTTTTCATTTCCAAAAACTTGTTTGGGTTCAATTTGGTTGTTCCATCAAAATGTTTCAAAGTGACTGGGGAGGAGAGTATCAGTCTCACTCAGCTTGGTATTCAGCACAGGGTCACGTGTCCTAATACATCTGAATAGAATGGAGTCACTGAAAAGAAACATAGATAGATTGTTGACATGGGACTCACTCTCTTGGCTTAAGTATCTATGCCTCTGGAATTTTAGTCACGAGCCTTTTCTCATGCAGTTCATCTGATCAACAGGTTGCCTACCACTGTCCTACAAGGAAGTAATCCTTATAAGAAGCTTACAAAGTTAAATCTGTTTATTCCTAACTAAAAGTGTTTGGGTGTGCTTGTTCCCCTATTTGAGGGCTTTCAATCAACACAAACTTTAGTTTTGATCCTAACAGTGTGTTTTTCTTGGATTTGGTACCAATCAAAAAGGCTATAAGTGTCTTGCTGAAGGCGGTCAAATTTTTGTTTCTCGGTATATTATGTTTGACGATTTTAAGTTTCCTTTTCAGAATGGCTTCACTTCCCATTCTAAATTGGGTTCTATTGTGCATTTGCACCAACAGTCGCATGTCCCTGTGGTTGTATCTTAGCTGTGTACTCGTACATCCAATTCCTCATTGAGATCAGCTAGAGCTTTCCCTTTGGCACCTTCACCTTGAGTTTCTTCTATAGTAAGTTCTCATTCTAGACCAACTGATGTAGCTAGGTCTCCTCTTGAGGATCATCTTCCAGAACCATCTACCTTTATTCATGTTCCTTCTCCATGTGACCAACTTGCTAGTCTTGACAGTATTAATAGGTTTGGCTCACCATTACGTATGGTTTTAAATTCACATCCCATGCAAACTCGATCGAAGAATTGAATCTTCAAACCTAAGGTGTTCTTGTCAATTCTAACTGAGAATAAGCTAGTGTCCATTGAAGAAGCATTCAAAAGTACTACTTGGAAGGCAACTGCACAGACAGAATATGATGCCTTAATAGCCAATCACACTTGGGATCTAATGCCCTTACCTGAAGGCCATAGGGCAGTAGGTTGTAAACGAATTTCTAAAGTAAGAGGAATGATGATGGCTCGGTGGCTAGATAGAAAGGCAAGCTGGTGGTTAAGGGTTACTTTAAAGAGGCAGGCATTGATTTCCAGGAGACATTTAGTCTTGTGGTCAAACGAACAATGATTAGGGTGTTCTTGCACTTGTTGTTTCCATGTGATGGTCTCTCAGGCAAGTGGACATCAATAATGCATTTTTAAATGGTGATCTACATGAAGAAATTTACATGGTGCAACCACTAGGTTTGAGCACAAAGGGAGGAATGGTAAGTAGTTGTATGCAGGTTAAAAAAGGCTCTGTATGGCCTTAAGTAAGCACCTTGAGCTTGGTTTCACAAGCTAAAGGAGTTTCTTGTTGCTACTAAATTTGAAGTGTCAAAGGCTGATAGTACTCTATTTATTCATCATGAGGGGTCCCAATTGCTTTATGTTCTGGTATATGTGGAAGATATTATTGCCACTGGGAATGACTTTAGTGCAATTGATTAGTTTGCCAAGAAGCTCAATGTTCAGTTTTCATTAAAGGACTTAGGAAGCTAAGTTACTTCTTGGGCATTGAAGTTAATTATACTCAGATGGTCTTTTTCTCAATCAAGAGAAATACATTCTTGATCTATTTCGAAGGCTTCATGGCAGATCGAAGGCTTCCTACACCAGTGATACTACGTGTCATTTGTAGCTCACATCGAAGTTGGTTAAAGGTGAACCTTGTAAACATAGTAGGTGCTACAGTATGTTGTGATCATAGACAAGACATTGCTTTCTGTTATAAGTATGTCAGTTTATGCACAAGCCATTAGATCTTCACTTTAAAGCTATCAAAAGAACCTAGCTTTACCTGTAGGATACCTTAGATCAAGGGTTAAGGTTGACTCAAACTTTGAAACTTCTGCTTGAAGGATATCATATGCGAGTTGGGGATCAGATGTTGATGATTAATGGTCAATTTCAGGATATTGTGTGTTATTGGAGGGAATCCAGTTTCCTGGAGTTCAAGAAAACAAAAAGTGTTCTTAAGGTCCACAGTTGAGGCTGAGTATCGAAGTCTTGCTCATGCCACTGTAGAAATATCTGGATCCAGTCCTTGTTGTCTGAATTGTATATACCAGTTAAGAGCAAAGCATTGGTATGGTGCGATAGTTCAGCTGCTATTGTAGTAGCAGGGAATCCTATTTTGCATTCTAAGTTCAAGCATGTCAAGTTGGATTTGTTCTTTATTAGGGAGAAAGTTGCAAGTGGATCACTTCAAATTGGGCATGTTCCTTGTCAAGATCAAATTGTAGACATATTTACTAAACCATTTTCTACAGGATTATTCATCAAATTCAGAGGTTAGCTTAAAGTTCTCACCAACAGTTATGAGGATACCGGAAGGAAAGAAAGTCACCAAGCACGGGGCATGTTATGAGTGTACAGTTTGTTAAAGAAGTTGGCTAGCTGTTAAGGAAAGCAGTTAGTTGTTAGGTAAAGTTGTTACTTCTAGTATGAGTACTGACTGTATTAAATACCCATAATACTACATTTGAAGTAGAATTTCTTTATGATATAATAAGGAATCTTCTTTTCTTCTCTCTTTGCCAACTCTAACATAATGTATTTGAACTTTTCTTCCATTGATAAATATTTACCTTCACAATATATATATAAATAACTCCTAAGAGGGTTTACTAGGTTAATTGGTCCTTTACGTAATAAATAAGTTAATTAGTCTATGATAGAATAAAATAATTATATATTTTCTTCTCTTTCACATTTTTTTCCGATCCAATTTTTAGATATAAGAAGGCAAAAATTATCAAATCAGTAACAAGCAATAAAAGAAACAAGACACCGACAATCAGACATAATTCTTCACCTATCCAAAAACTTTTCACAAGAATCACCCAAAAAGCAAACCAAATATAAAAATATTTTGAATATTTATATATTATAATAAATAATATAATATTAATATTTTCTAATGTTTTTATTTTATTAAAAATTTTTTAATGGTAAAATTATTAATTATTAATTTTTTTAATTTATATTAATGCTCTATTTTAATTAAATGCAATAAATATTAATATTTAAAATATAAATTAATTTGATAAATATTATAATATGTTTTTTTAAAACTATATTGAACCTAGCAATTTAATATTTAATTTTAAAAAAAAAAAAGGTAATTCATTAAGTAAATTAATATTTAAAATTATCTTATATCCAACATAAAAAATTATAAACAAAAAACACGATAACTGAAAATATTAAAAGTTAAGAAGTAAATGAGTAATCTACCTAAATTGTAAATAACACTTTAATAAAGTGGCATGTGTAAAAATAAACTATAAAGTGAATATAATATTATAATCTTATATTGCTGGTGTGTATATATATATAATATGATTAGAAATCTGAAAATCATCGAGGTTAATTACCACTAATCATCACTCTTAGTTTTCTCTAACTATAGCTAAAAAATGTCATAAACTTTAAATCGGAGCTCGCTCATGTATGTTATTTGCTATACACAATTATACCCAAACAACCATATTCTTTACTCATTTTATTATAAAATAATTATAAATCAAATACATAAAGATACTCATACTTTTGACACATTATTATAATATACACACAAAACATATTTTCTTGAGGAAGCCTGAATAAAGCAGCTTGCTCGCATCACTATTTACATCAAAGATGCATTTATTTTCACACCACGCCATAACTTGTTCATTTACATATTGACGTAAGTTTAGAGTTTTTAACTCAAATCAATCAAGACAGGGTTGTCGTTTCTTCATCATTGATCCTCATGTGTTGCAGGTATACTTTGCATTGAGCTTGTGAGAGAAGAAACCTTGACGTATTGCTCATTCCAACCCTTTTAAACATGGAGGATTGTTTGGATTGATCAAGTTAGGCGAAGGCCAACGTCGGCTTCTAATTTAGGGTTGATGAAAAAGCTACTGACATCCTTTCTTTCTTTGAATTCGGTACACTTTATGCTCAATGCTACGGTAAACCTCATTGCTATAGATCTGCATTACTTCAGCAATTAAATCATGTATACATAGTAGACCAATGGGGTAGGCAGGTGACCCCACTCCTTATATACTTTAAGAATTTTGTTTATGTATTGAATGTTTAATTTAAAAATTAAAATTATGCTTGGCGTAAATTTTTACAACTTTATATTTCATCACTCAAAAATTTAGTTAAATTTTATCATAATTTTTTCCCGTAGAAAATCCATCTAACCCTTCTAGAGGTGATCATGGGTTAGGCATCCGGCCCGGCCCGACGGTTCCGCCCGGAAAATGGGAGATTCAGGTTAAATATAGGCCCAAATATGGATTTAGACAAAAAATGAAGCCGTTTAGAAAATGGACCAGGCCTCGGGTAAATTTTTTTGGGCCGGGCCGGAATTATATATTAAATATATATAATTTTTTGTTTTTAATCAATATACTTTTTTAACTTTCATGTTTTAATTTTTTTATGCTATTTTGGTGTTGTAAAATTTAATATGGCCGAGTCGGGCCGGACTCAGACTTAGCAATTTTCTTTCAGGTTGGGCCGGCTGGCAGAAATGGGCCATTTTCTGGGTCTGGCCCGGCCATGACCCTTCCTCATACACTTTCAAAAAGAGAACTCCGATTTTATTTGATTCTATAGTTATTTGATTTTTCCATCTCTATTACACTAATGCAATATTACATATATATAATATTAAAATAAACGTTAAATATATATGTTAAACTATTACAATAATATAAATCCACATTACTTGTTTTACTTTACTAATATATATATTATTTTATGGAATTTTTAATATTAAACATTTTATGTATTTTAATTATTTTATTAAATACAAATTTTAGGCTTTAGTTACACTGCTTATATAATTTTATATATACAGAACCATCAAATTATATATATTTGTAATTGAAAACATATTGTCGAAACCATTTTTTGACAATAAAAATTTAGTTTTCGACTTTAAAACAAAAACTGGAGTCGCCACCGATCCTTTATTTGTGGCGATCGGCTCACCTTAAAATGATTTCGGTACAAATTTGAGAAATGAGTTCGGGAGTCAG